>NC_091465.1:4471688-4699188 GCF_027789765.1 Dendropsophus ebraccatus | reverse complement strand
CTATATACAGGGATAGAACTACTATAATAATGCTCCTATATACAGGGATATGACTACTATAATACTGCTCCTATATACAGGGATATAGCTACTATAATACTGCTCCTATATACAGGAATATAACTACTATAATACTGCTCCTATATACAGGAATATAACTACTATAATACTGCCCCCCTATATACAAGGATATAACTGCTATAATACTGCTCCTATATACAGGGATATAACTACTATACTACTGCCCTCTATGTATAGGACTATAACATGGTACCTTGGTTTAAGAGTAACTTGGTATAAGAGCGCTTTAGAAGAAGAGATCACAGTTTTTCAAAATAGTAACTTGGTGTAAGAGCATTGCTTTGGTGTAAGGGCCCTATTCCACGATTATCTTTCAGATTATCGTTAAATCGTTCGAATCTAAATGATAATCGTTCGGTTGAAATGCAGTTATTGATTAATGACCGAATGAGAAATTGTTGATCACTTTATAAGACCTGGACCTATTTTTATCATTGCTCGTTCGCAAAACATTCGCAAATCATTTGCATTGAATAAGTTGCCGTTCGGACGTTCGCAGTAGATACGAACGCAATAGCGAAGAAATAGCGAAGAAAGAAAAATTGCAAATACGATCGTAAGTAACAATTATCGTCTCATGGAAATCAGAGGACAGGACTGTGGGGGGGGGGGGGGGGTAATCTCTCCATAGCTGTAACCCCTCTCTCCCCGGACAGAGAGCGCTGCATGTATGTGCCCACATCTGCCCTGCTCCTTCCTTCATGCTCCCTGCAGTCTCTGTCAGCCCTTGTGTTTTCCATCCTCTCCATTCCTGCTATAATGTGCCTGCACTCACACACAGCTATACACACTGCTGGTATAATGTGCCTGCACTTACACTCAGCTATACACACTGCTGCTATAATGTGCCTGCACTTACACTCAGCTATACACTGTGCTGCTATAATGTGCCTGCACTTACACTCAGCTATACACTGTGCTGCTATAATGTGCCTGCACTCACACTCAGCTGTACACACTGCTGCTATAATGTACCTGTACTTACATTCATCTATACACAGTGCTGCTATAATGTACCCCTGCACTTACACTCAGCTATACACACTGCTGCTATAATGTGCCTGCACTTACACTCAGCTATACACACTGCTGCTATAATGTGCCTGCACTTACACTCAGCTATACACACAGCTGCTATAATGTGCCTGCACTCACACTCAGCTGTACACACTGCTGCTATAATGTGCCTGCACTCACACTCTTATTTATACACACTGCTGTATAGAAAAATTTCTGTCACTGTTCCTGAACGTCCCGGAACGAATTATACTCCTAACCCAAGGCACCGCTGTATATATGTATATATATATATATATATATATATATATATATATATATATTGTATTATACTGGTAACCCAAGGCAACACTATATATATCGTATTATACTGGTAACCCAAGGCACCGCTGTATATGTATATCGTATTATACTGGTAACCCAAGGCACCGCTGTATATGTATATCGTATTATACTGGTAACCCAAGGCACCGCTGTATATATATATCGTATTATACTGGTAACCCAAGGCACCGCTGTATATATATATCGTATTATACTGGTAACCCAAGGCACCACTGTATATGTATATCGTATTATACTGGTAACCCAAGGCACCGCTGTATATGTATATCGTATTATACTGGTAACCCAAGGCACCGCTGTATATATATATCGTATTATACTGGTAACCCAAGGCACCGCTGTATATATATATATCGTATTATACTGGTAACCCAAGGCACCGCTGTATATGTATATCGTATTATACTGGTAACCCAAGGCACCGCTGTATATGTATATCGTATTATACTGGTAACCCAAGGCACCGCTGTATATATATCGTATTATACTGGTAACCCAAGGCACCGCTGTATATGTATATCGTATTATACTGGTAACCCAAGGCACCGCTGTATATGTATATCGTATCATACTGGTAACCCAAGGCACCGCTGTATATATATCGTATTATACTGGTAACCCAAGGCACCGCTGTATATATATATCGTATTATACTGGTAACCCAAGGCACCACTGTATATGTATATCGTATTATACTGGTAACCCAAGGCACCGCTGTATATGTATATCGTATTATACTGGTAACCCAAGGCACCGCTGTATATATATCGTATTATACTGGTAACCCAAGGCACCACTGTACTGGTATTCGGGGTTATACAGGGGGTGGCTGGAGCCGGGGCCATCTCCTCGGTGTGTACAGACTTCCTGTAGACGAGGATATTTCTGTAGCTCTCTGTATCTTGCGCTTTTATATACTCTCTTTGTCTGGCGGATGTTTTGTTGCCTATATATCTCCCCTCCTCTGCGATGTTAATATCACGGTACATTAAGGTCACTTAGTAAGCGCGGCCATTAGGTTTTAAGCTGCTCGCATTGATATTTCATCCCGTGGGAGCGGCCATCACCTCTGACTACCTGCCAGACTTACTTACTCCAGTCCTCTTACCCCGGGACATTACAGAACCTGCACTTGTTTAAAGGGGAACTCTCCTTCTCTGTCCTCAGGTGCTCTGGAGACCTCTGCGCCATGCTGTATACTATTAGGCTATATTCACACATGCCGTCCTGATGCAGGGAACAGATATAATAATGCAGAGACTTCCTCTCTGGGCATGCTGGGAGTTGTAGTCCTGGCTGTGTGGTCATACGAGGGCACGGCCAGCTCAGGCCTGCAAATAGAGCGCACGTATTTCCTAACATATAGACTTAGTTGGCAAAGTATTTCCATGGAAACAGATTTTCAATTTGCGACCAAATATTTGGGTTTGTCCCAGCAATAAATCCTGCGCTCAGTGTCGGCAGATGGTCGCCGGGGAGCGGAGGAAACATGGATGCCGCTGCCATCCGCATAATCCTCTTTCCAGAACGCACAGATATTGTGCACTTGCTGGGCGCCGTGCGAGACGTGTAAGAGGGCAGCGCGCGGCGTAACCCGACTAATCCTACCGGAATACAGACAGAAGGGCGCCGGTCTTGACGGAACGTCCACGCGGACGTTCTCTCAGGACCCTGTTCGAAATGGACCTAAAGAGCTCTGTATGAGCGGCGGACTTTATTACGTCCTCGTTTACGTTACTTACAGGTGGTGAAATGTCTGCTGCACGTAGGACGTTTTGGGGGTGTGCTTACACTGGACACACAAGCTGGGGGGCCCCTATTTACACGCACTATTAATGCGACCAAGCGGCAGATTCATGTATTTATTGCATGTTTGGCTAATATTCACATGGCTGGCATAACTGTAGACCTAAAGGGGTACTCCTGCCCGTGGGTATTTCTAAGCTATGGCCGGGGAGTTGGTGGTTATAGATGGCGAAGATCACTTACCTCCCTGGTTCCAGCGCCAGGTCCCAGATTGCGCCGCCCCGTACACCCGTCCCGCGGCCGCTGAATGGCTGAGCTGCCGTCAGACGTCACGTCTCATGCCGCAGCTCACACCAGGAAGCGGCTGCGGGAAGGGTGTACGGGGTGGCGCAATCTGGGACCTGGCGCTGGAACCAGGGAGGTAAGTGATCTTCGCCGTCTATAACCACCCCCTCCCCGACCATAGCTTAAAAATACCTCCGGGCTGGAGTACCCCTTCAAAGGGGAACTCTGGCAAAACAGGTTTCATACAAATCAACTGGTGTCATGAAGTTATACAGATTTGTAATTTACTTCTATATAAAAATCTCCAGTCTTCCAGCACTTATCAGCTGCTGTATGTCCTGCAGGAAGTGGTGTATTCTCTCAGTCTGACACAGTGCTCTCTGCTGCCACCTCTGTCCATGTCAGGAACTGTCCAGAGCAGCAGCAAATCTCCATAGAAAACCTCTCCTGCTCTGGACAGTTCCTGACATGGACAGAGGTGGCAGCAGAGAGCACTGTGTCAGACTGAGAGAATACACCACTTCCTGCAGGACATACAGCAGCTGATAAGTGCTGGAAGACTGGAGATTTTTATATAGAAGTAAATTACAAATCTGTATAACTTTCTGACATCAGTTCATATAAAAAAGAAAGTTTTTCCTCTGGAGTGCCCCTTTAAAAGGTTTCCCCAAGATGACATCTTACCATTGATCCATAGGGGAGGCAATATGTATCTGAGTGCTGGGGGTCCGACCAATGGGACCACCGGTTATGAAATTAAAGCCCATCCACCAGTGAGGCAGGGTGTGTGCGGACGCTCCATCTACCTCTACAAGACGGACAGAGAAGCCAAGGACAACGAATACAATGTATACGGTAACATGGCGCAGTGCTGCACACATAACCAGGACTCAAGTGTGAACATGGCCAGACAGTAAGAGAGTGTAATAATCTCCTCATAACTGAGCAGCAGCAACATCTCCTGCAGGCTGCACCACTGACATCTCCTGCCCGCTGCACCACTGACATCTCCCGCAGGCTGCACCACTGACATCTCCCGCAGGCTGCACCACTGACATCTCCCGCAGGCTGCACCACTGACATCTCCCGCAGGCTGCACCACTGACATCTCCCGCAGGCTGCACCACTGACATCTCCCGCAGGCTGCACCACTGACATCTCCCGCAGGCTGCACCACTGACATCTCCCGCAGGCTGCACCACTGACATCTCCCGCAGGCTGCACCACTGACATCTCCCGCAGGCTGCACCACTGACATCTCTCGCAGGCTGCACCACTGACATCTCCCACAGGCTGCACCACTGACATCACCTGGGGGACGGTAATAACAGCGCCCCCCAGAGGAGACAGAACAGGAATAATGACAGCGCCCCCCAGAGGAGACAGACCAGGAATAATGACAGCGCCCCCCAGAGGAGACAGACCAGGAATAATGATGGCGCCCCCCAGAGGAGACAGACCAGGAATAATGGCAGCGCCCCCCCAGAGGAGACAGACCAGGAATAATGGCAGCGCCCCCCAGAGGAGACAGACCAGGAATAATGGCAGCGCCCCCCAGAGGAGACAGACCAGGAATAATGACAGCGCCCCCCAGAGGAGACAGACCAGGAATAATGATGGCGCCCCCCAGAGGAGACAGACCAGGAATAATGACAGCGCCCCCCAGAGGAGACAGACCAGGAATAATGACAGCGCCCCCCAGAGGAGACAGACCAGGAATAATGACAGCGCCCCCCAGAGGAGACAGACCAGGAAAAATGAAAGCGCTCCCCAGAGGAGACAGACCAGGAATAATGATGGCGCCCCCCAGAGGACACATCACAGCTGGCGAAACATGGGGGAGCGTCACATTCATAAAGATTAGAAGAATTTACTAGAGTAAACAGGTGAGGGGAGTGGGCTGATCCTCTGTAAAGCCTGATCCTCATATTACTAATACTAGGGATATAGTACAGCTCGCTATAAACAGACCCCCACCCCCGCCCCGCAGACCTCACTATGTTTAATGCAGCGACTATTTTTAACGAAAATCCTAATTAAGGGTCTGATCGTACCCCGTGGGGCTGCCCCTCGGCCCAGCTGGTCATCTGATTTGCATTTTGCTGCCACAGGCGGTGAGGGCAGAGGGCGCCCAGGACTGGCACAGGATCAGCGATGATGCGCGATGTGCGGACGTAATATCAGCCATCAGCGTCACCATGTGCCGGAGCGCAGAGCTCCCCGGTGGCAATGTCACTCTGAATATAGTCTTCAGCACTTCTTGCAGGTTTGAGGCTCGGCCTGGGGGGGGCGGGGGACCCTTGGGACTGTTTCATTCTGCTTACCAGCAGGCAATGGAGATGGCGTCGACTATGTTTTTTTGAGAATTCTGGTGACGCCGAAGAATCTACAAACACAGCGAGGGAATTATTATACCGCATAGACAGCGCCAAAGAGAAGGAGATATTATATATATATTAACACACAATAACATGGTACAAACTGCAGCTGCCCAAGAACCTCAGCAGTGCACTACTACTACTACTACAGACAGTGATCAGCAGTGCACTACTACTACAGACAGTGATCAGCAGTGCACTACTACTACTACTACTACTACAGACAGTGATCAGCAGTGCACTACTACTACTACTACTACAGACAGTGATCAGCAGTGCACTACTACTACTACTAATACTACTACTACAGACAGTGATCAGCAGTGCACTACTACTACTAATACTACTACTACAGACAGTGATCAGCAGTGCACTACTACTACTAATACTACTACTACAGACAGTGATCAGCAGTGCACTACTACTACTAATACTACTACTACAAACAGTGATCAGCAGTGCACTACTACTACAGACAGTGATCAGCAGTGCACTACTACTACTACTACTACTACTACTACTACTACTACTACAGACAGTGATCAGCAGTGCACTACTACTACTAATACTACTACTACAAACAGTGATCAGCAGTGCACTACTACTACTACTACTACTACAGACAGTGATCAGCAGTGCACTACTACTACTACTACTACAGACAGTGATCAGCAGTGCACTACTACTACTACTAATACTACTACTACAGACAGTGATCAGCAGTGCACTACTACTACTAATACTACTACTACAGACAGTGATCAGCAGTGCACTACTACTACTAATACTACTACTACAGACAGTGATCAGCAGTGCACTACTACTACTAATACTACTACTACAAACAGTGATCAGCAGTGCACTACTACTACAGACAGTGATCAGCAGTGCACTACTACTACTACTACTACTACTACTACTACTACTACTACTACAGACAGTGATCAGCAGTGCACTACTACTACTACTACTACTACTACTACAGACAGTGATCAGCAGTGCACTACTACTACTACTACTACTACTACTACTACAGACAGTGATCAGCAGTGCACTACTACTACTACTACTACTACTACTACTACTACTACTACTACTACAGACAGTGATCAGCAGTGCACTACTACTACTACTACTACTACTACTACTACTACAGACAGTGATCAGCAGTGCACTACTACTACAGACAGTGATCAGCAGTGCACTACTACTACAGACAGTGATCAGCAGTGCACTACTACTACTACTACTACTACTACAGGCAGTGATCAGCAGTGCACTACTACTACTACTACAGACAGTGATCAGCGGACACCACTACTACTACTACTACTACAGACAGTGATCAGCAGTGCACTACTACTACTACTACAGACAGTGATCAGCAGTGCACTACTACTACTACTACTACTACTACAGACAGTGATCAGCAGTGCACTACTACTACTACTACTACTACTACTACTACTACAGACAGTGATCAGCAGTGCACTACTACTACAGACAGTGATCAGCAGTGCACTACTACTACTACTACTACTACTACAGACAGTGATCAGCAGTGCACTACTACTACTACTACTACAGACAGTGATCAGCAGTGCACTACTACTACTACTACTACTACTACTACTACTACAGACAGTGATCAGCAGTGCACTACTACTACAGACAGTGATCAGCAGTGCACTACTACTACTACTACTACAGACAGTGATCAGCAGTGCACTACTACTACTACAGACAGTGATCAGCAGTGCACTACTACAGACAGTGATCAGCAGTGCACTACTACTACTACTACTACTACTACTACAGACAGTGATCAGCGGACACCACTACTACTACTACTACTACTACTACTACTACTACTACAGACAGTGATCAGCGGACACCACTACTACTACTACTACTACTACTACTACAGACAGTGATCAGTGGACACCACTACTACGCTCACTTCCTCACTCTCAGGCCCAGTGTCTCAGCTCTCTCTCAAGTCCAGTTTTCCTGCTCCCTCCCTCACTATCTGGTCAGGCGCCCCCGTCCATCCCTCCCTCTCGGGCCAGGCGTCCCCGCTCCCTCCCTCTCGGGCCAGGCGCCCCCGTCCATCCCTCCCTCTCGGGCCAGGCGTCCCCGCTCCCTCCCTCTCGGGTCAGGCGTCCCCGCTCCCTCCCTCTCGGGTCAGGCGTCCCCGCTCCCTCCCTCCCTCTCGGGCCAGGCGTCCCCGCTCCCTCCCTCTCGGGCCAGGCGCCCCCGTCCATCCCTCTCGGGTCAGGCGTCCCCGCTCCCTCCCTCTCGGGTCAGGCGTCCCCGCTCCCTCCCTCTCGGGTCAGGCGTCCCCGCTCCCTCCCTCTCGGGTCAGGCGTCCCCGTCGCTCCCTCCCTCTCGGGCCAGGCGTCCCCGCTCCCTCCCTCTCGGGCCAGGCGTCCCCCGTCCATCCCTCTCGGGCCAGGCGTCCCCCGTCCATCCCTCTCGGGTCAGGCGTCCCCGCTCCCTCCCTCTCGGGTCAGGCGTCCCCGCTCCCTCCCTCTCGGGTCAGGCGTCCCCGCTCCCTCCCTCTCGGGTCAGGCGTCCCCGCTCCCTCCCTCTCGGGTCAGGCGTCCCCGCTCCCTCCCTCTCGGGTCAGGCGTCCCCGCTCCCTCCCTCTCGGGTCAGGCGTCCCCGCTCCCTCCCTCTCGGGTCAGGCGTCCCCGCTCCCTCCCTCTCGGGTCAGGCGTCCCCGCTCCCTCCCTCTCGGGTCAGGCGTCCCCGCTCCCTCCCTCTCGGGTCAGGCGTCCCCGCTCCCTCCCTCTCGGGTCAGGCGTCCCCGCTCCCTCCCTCTCGGGTCAGGCGTCCCCGCTCCCTCCCTCTCGGGTCAGGCGTCCCCGCTCCCTCCCTCTCGGGTCAGGCGTCCCCGCTCCCTCCCTCTCGGGTCAGGCGTCCCCGCTCCCTCCCTCTCGGGTCAGGCGTCCCCGCTCCCTCCCTCTCGGGTCAGGCGTCCCCGCTCCCTCCCTCTCGGGTCAGGCGTCCCCGCTCCCTCCCTCTCGGGTCAGGCGTCCCCGCTCCCTCCCTCTCGGGTCAGGCGTCCCCGCTCCCTCCCTCTCGGGTCAGGCGTCCCCGCTCCCTCCCTCTCGGGTCAGGCGTCCCCGCTCCCTCCCTCTCGGGTCAGGCGTCCCCGCTCCCTCCCTCTCGGGTCAGGCGTCCCCGCTCCCTCCCTCTCGGGTCAGGCGTCCCCGCTCCCTCCCTCTCGGGTCAGGCGTCCCCGCTCCCTCCCTCTCGGGTCAGGCGTCCCCGCTCCCTCCCTCTCGGGTCAGGCGTCCCCGCTCCCTCCCTCTCGGGTCAGGCGTCCCCGCTCCCTCCCTCTCGGGTCAGGCGTCCCCGCTCCCTCCCTCTCGGGTCAGGCGTCCCCGCTCCCTCCCTCTCGGGTCAGGCGTCCCCGCTCCCTCCCTCTCGGGTCAGGCGTCCCCGCTCCCTCCCTCTCGGGTCAGGCGTCCCCGCTCCCTCCCTCTCGGGTCAGGCGTCCCCGCTCCCTCCCTCTCGGGTCAGGCGTCCCCGCTCCCTCCCTCTCGGGTCAGGCGTCCCCGCTCCCTCCCTCTCGGGTCAGGCGTCCCCGCTCCCTCCCTCTCGGGTCAGGCGTCCCCGCTCCCTCCCTCTCGGGTCAGGCGTCCCCGCTCCCTCCCTCTCGGGTCAGGCGTCCCCGCTCCCTCCCTCTCGGGTCAGGCGTCCCCGCTCCCTCCCTCTCGGGTCAGGCGTCCCCGCTCCCTCCCTCTCGGGTCAGGCGTCCCCGCTCCCTCCCTCTCGGGTCAGGCGTCCCCGCTCCCTCCCTCTCGGGTCAGGCGTCCCCGCTCCCTCCCTCTCGGGTCAGGCGTCCCCGCTCCCTCCCTCTCGGGTCAGGGGTCCCCGCTCCCTGCCTCTCGGGTCAGGGGTCCCCGCTCCCTGCCTCTCGGGTCAGGCGTCCCCGCTCCCTCCCTCTCGGGTCAGGCGTCCCCGCTCCCTCCCTCTCGGGTCAGGCGTCCTCGCTCCCTCCCTCCCTCTCAAGTCAGGCGTCCTCGCTCCCTCCCTTCCTCTCAGGTCAGGCGTCCCCGCTCCCTCCCTCTAGGGTCAGGCGTCCCCGCTCCCTCCCTCTAGGGTCAGGCGTCCCCGCTCCCTCCCTCTCAGGTCAGGCGTCCTCGCTCCCTCCCTCCCAGGTCAGGCGTCCTCCCTCCCTCTCGGGTCAGGCGTCCCCGCTCCCTCCCTCTCGGGTCAGGTGTCCCCGCTCCCTCCCTCTCGGGTCAGGCGTCCCCGCTCCCTCCCTCTCAGGTCAGGTGTCCCCGCTCCCTTACGCTTCCTATTATTCAATTTGCTTTGTGTTTAAATAATGGTAAGTCTGAGAATCACAATGTCAGGACGGAAATAACAACAAACATAATAGAGCGGTGGCGGCGGCCGAGGCTGCGGGTGGTGATTATGCCGCTCTCTGATTGCTGATCTCTACATCTGCATATGGAAGACAGGGGAGAAGGTTACCTTCAGTACCGCAGCCAGACGGATCCTGCCAACCATAACAGCACAAGACACTGAATAACCTCACAGTCCACACAATACAGCAAACACTGACTATATACACAGCACTTTGTTTTGTGGGGTTACTTTAAGGCTTCAATCACCTGACAGAGAAATTTTTGGCACACTGGCCTACTTAAAGGGGAGCTCCAGAGAAAACAATAGTTTTCATATCAAATGGTATCAAAAAGTTATACAGATTTGTAAAAATTTTTTACTTAAAAAAAAAAAATCTTCAGTCTTTCAGTACTTATCAGCTGCTGTATGTCCTGCAGGAAGTGGTGTATTTTCTCCAGCGTGACACAGCAGTAGCAAAACATTCTAAGAACGTCTTCTTTCACTGTCTGTAACATAAAGTTGCATGTGACCCGACTTATAACAGGTTCATAGTAACCGATATGAGATAAAACAAACAGAATAAAATAAAAAAATATATATAAACAAAGAGAATGAATAAAAAAGAAGTAAAAAAGATAAAGACACAAAATCAATAAGATAATCAGAATCCTGGGTTCAGTCACTCTCCGCACGGGGGTCATCCAGTAACCATAGAAGAAGCTCCTAAAGAAACCCAAAACGCGGTGACCTATATGTCAGGCGCTGACCCCGGCGTTGTGCGCTGACACGCTGTAACACGTCTACTCAGATCTGAAATTTCATTCCCAGCTTTTTTCAGTGATTTATTGCTTGGTATAAAGTGTCCATATGTGACTCACACAACAAGTCCAGGGGGGACTCCGACCAGAAGGAAAAAACTGCGAAAACCTGCCCGCCTGATGTGGAGTCACCGGGAAAGAGGTTCCAGAAATCCCTCAGGGGCGGCTGTGCCCTACTAGCCAGGCTACACGCTGCACCTCATCACTCAGAGTCCTAGCTGCTGGACACCCAAGGATCACAACTTCACTGCACAAAATTGTGTGTGTGTGGGGGGGGGGGGGGGGGGGGGGGGGGGGCGGGGGAGTGGGGCTTAAAGGGGTTATCCGGTAAAAAATCCGTGGCCACACACCTCCTATCACATGAGGAGAAGCGCTGACGCGGACCCCATCACACAGGGAGAAGTGCAGCTGCACAACTATCAAACAGGGAGAAGCATGGCCGCACAACTACTATCACACAGGGAGAAGCATGGCCGCACAACTACTATCACACAGGGAGAAGCATGGCCGCACAACTACTATCACACAGGGAGAAGCATGGCCGCACAACTACTATCACACAGGGAGAAGCATGGCCGCACAACTACTATCACACAGGGAGAAGCATGGCCGCACAACTACTATCACACAGGGAGAAGCATGGCCGCACAACTACTATCACACAGGGAGAAGCATGGCCGCACAACTACTATCACACAGGGAGAAGCATGGCCGCACAACTACTATCACACAGGGAGAAGCATGGCCGCACAACTACTATCACACAGGGAGAAGCATGGCCTCACAGATACTATCACACAGGGAGAAGCATGGCCGCACAACTACTATCACACAGGGAGAAGCATGGCCGCACAACTACTATCACACAGGGAGAAGCATGGCCGCACAACTACTATCACATGGCCGGACGTCCCTTATCACACAGGGAGAAGTGCAGCCACACGTCCCCTATCACACAGGGAGAAGTGCAGCCACACGTCCCCTATCACACAGGGAGAAGTAAAGCCACACGTCCCCTATCACACAGGAGAAGCACAGCCGCAGCCCCCCCATCACAGAGGAGAAGCACAGCCGCACCCCCCCCATCACACAGGAGAAGCACAGCCACACGTCCCCTATCACACAGGAGAAGCACAGCCGCAGCCCCCCCATCACACAGGAGAAGCACAGCCGCACCCCCCCCATCACACAGGAGAAGCACAGCCGCACCCCCCCATCACACAGGGAGAAGTGCGGCCACACGTCCCCTATCACACTGAAGGAGCACGGCCACAGGTCCCCTATCACACAGGGTGAAGCGCGGCCACACGTCCCCTATCACACAGGGAGAAGTGCAGCCACACGTCCCCTATCACACAGGGAGAAGGGCAGCCACACGTCCCCTATCACACTGGGAGAAGCACAGCCGCACGTCCCCTATCACACAGGGAGAAGTGCGGCCACACGTCCCCTATCACACAGGGAGAAGTGCAGCCACACGTCCCCTATCACCCAGGGAGAAGCGCGGCCACACGTCCCCTATCACACTGGGAGAAGCACAGCCGCACGTCCCCTATCACACAGGGAGAAGTGCAGCCACACGTCCCCTATCACACAGGGAGAAGTGCAGCCACACATCCCCTATCACACAGGGAGAAGGGCAGCCACACGTCCCCTATCACACAGGGAGAAGGGCAGCCACACGTCCCCTATCACACAGGGAGAAGGGCAGCCACACGTCCCCTATCACACTGGGAGAAGCACAGCCGCACGTCCCCTATCACACAGGGAGAAGCGCGGCCACACGTCCCCTATCACACAGGGAGAAGGGCAGCCACACGTCCCCTATCACATACAGGAGAAGCACGGCCACACATCTCCTATCACACAGGGAGAAGCACGGCCACACAACCCCTGTGCAATGTTGGACGTGCAGCCGACAAACAAGCAACAGTTGTTGGGCCGGTTAAAACAAGCTGATCTGCCGATGCAGGTAAGTTCGCTCATTGATTGGCTGATCGCTGTCAGTCTCTTCAGGCCCCGATCCGTCTTCTCTACTTACAGAACACGCTCGGCTGTGAATGGCGGCCTGCATCCACAACAGATAATCCGTCCCCTGAGGAGTCTGGGAGCAGATCCCTCTCGCCAATAAAAGCCCATGGACGCTCGGCTGATGAGGTCGTCCACCATTATACTACACCCCCCATATCTGCACAGCTACTGGGGGACACATCCCTGCTCTATTAACAAGTCTCAGAACCTGGAAAAGTGGTAAGGACGGGGGGAGGGCGACTCTGGGGCCCGTCTGACCACTCCAGGGGCCAAACTGGTTTCATTTAGAACGTCCATGGACCCAACCAGAAAACAACCCAAAAACTGGGACAACATGGCAGCCTGGCACTGGCCCAGTCCATCCAGTACTGATAGAGTGCTCCCTGAGCCCGGCTATGCTTCCATTATAACGTTCCATCCAGGAGATGGCGGAGGAAGCAGAAGCGGAGCGCACAGACATCTCTATTCCCTCATGAGCGTACACACACGCCAAGTCATTAATAAAGAAAAGCCTTATTAAATAGTTATGGCGCCGTAAGTGGTTGCGTCTTACTGCTTCCCCGGCCTCCACATTCCTCATCTGTGGTCGGAGGTTTTCTTATCGTAACGTGGAAGCACAGGGTACGGGCTCACCCGGCCTATAGGTGATGCAGCGCGGCTCTCGGCCATCACGGCCATCATCGCATCAGGGACAAACAACCCCGAGAAATGTTGCCAAGCTCAAAGAGTTTTGCAAGTCTATTCAAAGCCAAGAGTACGTTCACACTGTGTTTTTGCTGTCCGTTTAAAGGGGTACTCCGCCAAAAAATATTTTTTATTTTATTGTTTTTTTTGGTTTTATATAGATTTGTAATTTACTTCTATTTAAGAATCTCCAGTGTTCTAGTACTTATCAGCTACTGTATGTCCTGCAGGAAGTGGTGTATTCTCTCCAGTGTGACACTGTGCTCTCTGCTGCCACCTCTGTCCATGTCAGGAACTGTCCAGAGCAGCAGCAAATCCCCATAGAAAACCTCTCCTGCTCTGGACACGCAGCCTAAGGCTCTGCTCACACGCTGCAGATTTGCTGCAAATCTATCGAATAATATGCGCAAAGTTTCTGCACCAAAACAAAAGGGGAGATTTACAGCACGATCTTATGGTAAGATTCTGTTTGTTGCCCATAGCAACCAATCACAGCTCCCATAGCAACCTATCCCACTCAGCTTTGCAGCAATGTGGGAAATGAAAGCTAAGCTGTGACTGGTTGCTATGGAAGCTGTGATTGGTTGCTATGGGCAACAAAGAGAATCTTACTATAAAAAAAGCGCCATAAATCTCCCCCATAGTCTTCAGGGCATGAACGCCTCCAAATACTAAGATAGTTTGAGGGATTTATGGCGCTGTTCTAAAGTAAGAGTCTCTGTTGCCCATAGCAACCAGTCACAGTTCCCATAGCAACCAATCACAACTCAGCTATCATTTATCATGTAGCTCTGGTGAAATGAAAGGTAAGCTATGACTGGTTGCTATGGGCAACCAATTGGGCCTTTGTCCAGACATGATGGTAGCTTTTAACATCTGGAGGACCCCAGGATGCTGGTTTAGACTAACCATTACTTTGCCCATTTTATGCCAAAAATAGGCACCAAAAATTTGACACGTTACTGCTTTTAGGCCACACCCCTATACAGTAAAGCCACACCCCTTTCCTTAAAAACTACACCGCGACACACAGAAATTTTTACAAACTTTTTTCTTAAAAAAAAACAAAACAAAAAACGCTAAATCGGTGAGTAAAAAGAATGGTGACAACTAATAAGACTGTAGTTACAGCTCAGACAACACGTCATCTGCCCGCCATGACCCTAACCCCGCCACACGACCGTAATATAACAGAGGAAGTCCATAATCTCAGACCCCAGGAGATTACCGCAACCAGTGGCTCTCCATGCTGGGGGTTGTAGTCCCACCGCACGCTGCTGAGCACCAGTAGAGATCATAAAGAGGAGACCAGAGAATGGGAAATGTCTGACAATGTCTACAGGTGGAGCTCCCCTTTAAGGCTTTCCTGTGCGGCTCATCATACACAGATGGCTCCACATGTGCTGATGTCAGCTGCAGAGTTACTGACACGGGTCCTTCCCGCCATTCATTCAGCATGAGGTAAGGTAGAGATGACATGGCTTCCCCTGACAAGGTGTCACTGGTTTCCTGCTGACATTTTATACTGGTTCCATTACAGACAAATGCACCTGTGGTTGATATGTTATAATGGCGATAAATGGAGACACTAAAGTGAAACCGAAACTGGGGGTATGGCTGATGGATGCCTGCTGTGTCTTCTGTACAGGGCACTATATAGCCGTATATAGGGAGGTGCACTATATGGCTGTATATGGGGAGGTGCACTATATGGCTGTATATGGGGAGGTGCACTATATGGCTGTATATGGGGAGGTGCACTATATATGGCTGTATATGGGGAGGTGCACTATATGGCTGTATATGGGGAGGTGCACTATATGGCTGTATATGGGGAGGTGCACTATATGGTTGTATATGGGTAGGTGCACTATATGGCTGTATATGGGGAGGTGCACTATATATGGCTGTATATGGGGAGGTGCACTATATGGCTGTATATGGGGAGGTGCACTATATGGCCGTATATAGGGAGGTGCACTATATGGCCGTATATGGGGAGGTGCTCTATATGGAGAGGTCCACTATATGGCTGTATATGGGGAGGTGCACTATATGGCTGTATATGGGGAGGTGCACTATATGGCTGTATATGGGGAGGTGCACTATATGGCTGTATATGGGGAGGTGCACTATATGGCTATATATGGGGAGGTGCACTATATGGCTGTATATGGGGAGGTGCACTATATGGCTGTATGTGGGGAGGTGCACTATATGGCTGTATGTGGGGAGGTGCACTATATGGCTGTAAATGTGGAGGTGCACTATATGGCTGTATATAGGGAAGGTGCACTATATGGCTGTATATGGGGAGGTGCACTATATGGCTGTATATGGAGAGATGCACACAGGGCAAACCATAATCTGCTACCGGTCACCAGTCCCATACACAGTACCGGAAAGCTGCAGTGTGAAATATGGAGGACAGACAGAGCAGTCAGTGCCCCCCTCCTCACCAGTCAGTGCACCCCTCCTCACCAGTCAGTGCACCCCTCCTCACCAGTCAGTGCACCCCTCCTCCTCACCAGTCAGTGCACCCCTCCTCCTCACCAGTCAGTGCACCCCTCCTCACCAGTCAGTGCACCCCTCCTCACCAGTCAGTGCACCCCTCTTCACCAGTCATTTCCCTCCTCCTCACCAGTCAGTTCCCCCCTCCTCACCAGTCAGTTCCCTCCTCCTCACCAGTCATTTCCCTCCTCCTCATCAGTCAGTGCCCCCCTCCTCACCAGTCAGTGCACCCCTCCTCACCAGTCATTTCCCTCCTCCTCACCAGTCAGTGCTCCCCTCCTCACCAGTCAGTGCACCCCTCCTCACCAGTCAGTGCACCCCTCCTCACCAGTCAGTGCACCCCTCCTCACCAGTCAGTGCCCCCCTCCTCACCAGTCAGTGCACCCCTCCTCACCAGTCAGTGCACCCCTCCTCACCAGTCAGTGCACCCCTCCTCACCAGTCAGTGCACCCCTCCTCACCAGTCATTTCCCTCCTCCTCTCCAGTCAGTGCACCCCTCCTCACCAGTCAGTGCACCCCTCATCACCAGTCAGTGCACCCCTCATCACCAGTCAGTGCACCCCTCCTCACCAGTCAGTGCACCCCTCCTCACCAGTCAGTGCACCCCTCCTCACCAGTCAGTTCCCTCCTCCTCACCAGTCATTTCCCTCCTCCTCATCAGTCAGTGCCCCCCTCCTCACCAGTCAGTGCACCCCTCCTCACCAGTCAGTGCACCCCTCCTCACCAGTCATTTCCCTCCTCCTCACCAGTCAGTGCTCCCCTCCTCACCAGTCAGTGCACCCCTCCTCACCAGTCAGTGCACCCCTCCTCACCAGTCAGTGCACCCCTCCTCACCAGTCAGTGCACCCCTCCTCACCAGTCAGTGCACCCCTCCTCACCAGTCAGTGCACCCCTCCTCACCAGTCAGTGCACCCCTCCTCACCAGTCAGTGCACCCCTCCTCACCAGTCATTTCCCTCCTCCTCACCAGTCAGTGCACCCCTCATCACCAGTCAGTGCACCCCTCATCACCAGTCAGTGCACCCCTCATCACTAGTCAGTGCACCCCTCATCACTAGTCAGTGCACCCCTCCTCACCAGTCAGTGCACCCCTCCTCACCAGTCAGTGCCCCCCTCCTCACCAGTCAGTTCCCTCCTCCTCAGCAGTCAGTGCACCCCTCCTCACCAGTCAGTGCACCCCTCATCACCAGTCAGTGCCCCCCTCCTCACCAGTCAGTGCCCCGCTCCTCACCAGTCAGTGCCCCCCTCCTCAGCAGTCAGTGCACCCCTCATCACCAGTCAGTGCACCCCTCCTCACCAGTCATTTCCCTCCTCCTCACCAGTCAGTGCCCCCCTCCTCACCAGTCAGTTCCCTCCTCCTCACCAGTCAGTGCACCCCTCCTCACCAGTCAGTGCACCCCTCCTCACCAGTCAGTGCCCCCCTCCTCACCAGTCAGTGCACCCCTCCTCACCAGTCAGTGCACCCCTCCTCACCAGTCAGTGCCCCCCTCCTCACCAGTCAGTGCCCCCCTCCTCACCAGTCAGTGTACCCCACCGCAGCCTATCCCGATGGCTCCAGTATACAGTGATGGTAGTCCTAGTAATAACATTATATAATAGAGGATTACTATTTTAGCTGTTCTGTAACCACATAGTGATACTAGTCATAAACTTAAGACTGTAGTGATATCCCTCTTCTTATGCTCTTACCCACTCAGACCCCACATCTGCAGAGTATCGCTCCAAAGTACCAGACACTGTACCTGCAGTGCTATATGTACCTGCTGCAGAGTATCACCCTACCAGACACTTTGTACCTGCAGTGCTATCTGTACCTGCCACAGAGTATCACCCTACCAGACACTTTGTACCTGCAGTGCTATCTGTACCTGCCACAGAGTATCACCCTACCAGACACTTTGTACCTGCAGTGCTATCTGTACCTGCCAGAGTATCGCCCCAAAATACCAGACACTCCGTACCTGCAGTGCTATCTGTACCTGCCGCAGAGTATTGCCCCAAAGTACCAGACGCTCTGTACCTGCAGTGCTATCTGTACCTGCCGCAGAGTATCACCCCAAAGTACCAAACACTCTGTACCTGCCGCAGGAGACTGACAAAGTCTAATAGACACAAGCAGGAACATGGACCATCTACTACCCACCTAGGCACCTGCCATGGGGTCTTTTCAGGAGAACACAGTGACACAGACCACCATCAATGGAGAACACAGTGACACAGACCCCCATCAATGGAGAACACAGTGACACAGACCCCCATCAATGGAGAACACAGTGACACAGACCCCCATCAATGGAGAACGCAGTGACACAGACCCCCATCAATGGAGAACACAGTGACACAGACCCCCATCAATGGAGAACACAGTAACACAGACCCCCATCAATGGAGAACACAGTGACACAGACCCCCCATCAATGGAGAACACAGTGACACAGACCCCCATCAATGGAGAACACAGTGACATAGACCCCCATCAATGGAGAACACAGTGACATAGACCCCCATCAATGGAGAACACAGTGACACAGACCCCCCCCATCAATGGAGAACACCATGACATAGACCCCCAGCAATGGAGAACACAGTGACACAGACCCCCATCAGTGGAGAACACACTGACACAGACCCCCATCAATGGAGAACACAGTGACACAGACCCCCATCAGTGGAGAACACAGTGACACAGACCCCCATCAATGAAGAACACAGTGACACAGACCCCCATCAATGGAGAACACAGTGACACAGACCCCCATCAGTGGAGAACACAGTAACACAGACCCCCATCAATGGAGAACACAGTGACACAGACCCCCATCAGTGGAGAACACAGTGACATAGACCCCCAGCAATGGAGAACACAGTGACACAGACCCCCATCAATGGAGAACACAGTGACACAGACCCCCATCAATAGAGAAGACAGTGACACAGACCCCCATCAATAGAGAAGACAGTGACACAGACCCCCATCAGTGGAGAACACAGTGACACAGACCCCCATCAGTGGAGAACACAGTGAAACAGACCGCCTAAGTTACAGAACTATTCCCCCCCCCCAGGATATAGCTGCACTGCTGACCCCCATGGCCCGGGAGCTGAGACCCCAGCAGTTTGACCTGCTGACATATGGGACACCAAGTACATGCGGCTTTCCCCTTTAAGCACAGACAGCTCTGCTGTTCCATATACCTCGCTCGGCTCGCTCGTGCACAGCCCCTCATACACATTCATATAATCCCTGCATCCAAATGGGATCTCTGTGAACATTGCACAAATCCGTAACCGTCCTGGACGCTGAGCGAGTGCGACAGACACCAGATCTGGATGGAAGGACGGTTGGCGGAGTTATGTCACAACCACCGGCGACTTATGCAACGCACAAGAACACTTCACATGGGCTGAGTCAGTGCAAGACGCAGGCAGCTGTCAGCGAGAGGCACCATCAAAGTCTCCCCTCCCCCGTACATATGCATTATGTATCATACCGTAGCCGCACCACCATGCGCCAGGGCCCGCAGGCTAGAAGGCAAATCTAATCCCGGCTATGACCCTCCGCTAAGTGATTGCATTTCATCCTCAATGACAAATTAGATGAAGGATGAAACCATCTGCGGCAGATACCATGCGGACAACGCAGCGGCGGCGGAGGTGATTGTTAACTCACTTCTGCGGCAATGACATTGACCGGTGTGCAGAGGGACCACACACCCCGCTCACTCATAGGGAAGTAGTAGGGACCGAGCGCTCACAGCAATGCAGGGTGGAGAATGGGGAGGGTGATGATGGGGGGGGGGGGGGGGGGGGGGGCGACAAATGATGAGACAGCAAATCCTCAAAGTGTTGCAATAAACACGGTTGTCACTCACTGGCGTGCATCCCCGCGCCGTATGCCGATGCAGTGACAGCTAGCAGAGACGCGTGGGGCTCCGGGGCCACCGCTTTATTCTGCAGTCAAAGAGATGATAGGAAAGCCTGAAATCTAGGACAAATCTGCCGCTGCTTTCTGCCAGAGGATGTGGTCGAGCGCTGCTCCGAAGGCTTCTCGTCTAGAAGAACGCTGCAGTACAGGAAGGGGAGGGGGGGCTAGTGGCAGCTTTTACGCCAGTGGTCCTTACACTACACTGGTACACTGGGAAGAAGTGGATGGAGGGAAGGGGGGTAGTATAATAAATATGAGCCGACAGGGGCATATAAGAGGTATATATGTAACATACATGTACAGTATATAGATGTGATCATAAACGCACAGTATATAGATGTGATCATACCTGTACAGTATATAGATCATACATGTACAGTATATAGATGTGATCATACATGCACAGTATATAGATGTGATCATACATGCACAGTATATAGATGTGATTATACATGCACAGTATATAGATGTGATCATACATGGACAGTATATAGATCATACATGCACAGTATATAGATGTGATCATACATGTACAGTATATAGATCATACATGTACAGTATATAGATGTGATCATACATGTACAGTATATAGAGATGTGATCATACACAGTATATACATGTTGTATTGTATATATAGATGTGATCATACGTGCACAGTATACAGTGGTGCCTTGGATTAGGAGCATAATCCGTTCGGCGCTTGTAATACAAATCCACTCTTTAACCAAAGCAAATTTTCCCATAAGAAATCATTCAAATGCAGAAAATTGGTTCCACACCCCAAAAATAATGATTATTTATTCTGAACAACATGTAGAAGAGATGAAACAATGAGAAGCAGCTGAATCTGTGATATATAAGTTACTGTACAGTATAGCAGCATGTGGTGTATAATGTATAGTAACTGTATAACCCTGATAACACAGCAGCTGGATATGTGATATATAAGTTACTGTACAGTATAGCAGCATGTGGTGTATAATGTATAGTAACTGTATAACCCTGATAGCACAGCAGCTGTATATGTGATATATATGTTACTGTACAGTATAGCAGCATGTGGTATATAATGTATAGTAACTGTATAACCCTGATAACACAGCAGCAGCTGGATATGTGATATATAAGTTACTGTACAGTATAGCAATCAGCATGTGGTGTATAATGTATAGTAACTGCATAACCCTGATAACACAGCAGCTGGATATGTGATATATAAGTTACTGTACAGTATAGCAGCATGTGGTGTATAATGTATAGTAACTGTATAACCCTGATAACACAGCAGCTGGATATGTGATATATAAGTTACTGTACAGTATAGCAGCATGTGGTGTATAATGTATAGTAACTGTATAACCCTGATAACACAGCAGCTGGATATGTGATATATAAGTTACTGTACAGTATAGCAGCATGTGGTGTATAATGTATAGTAACTGTATAACCCTGATAACACAGCAGCTGGATATGTGACATATAAGTTACTGTACAGTATAGCAATCAACATGTGGTGTATAGTATAGTAGATACAGGTTGTAGATACAGAATGGAGATGCAGAGATGGAGATGCCATAATTCAGTAGCGTAGTACAACAGGCTAGAATAGAAAAGCAGGGCTGCTGTCAGAGGTCTGTGTGGTCACATGACAGCAATGGGGGAAGGGTTTGTTCAGCATGGACCATTCAGGAAGTGACAATTACAGAGCTGTGCAGGAGGACAGTGACAGAAACATTTCTATACAGAAGTGTGAATGGCTGAGTATAAGTACAGACACATTGTAGCAGCAGTGTGTATAGCTGAGTGTAAGTGCAGGCACATTATAGCAGCAGTGTATATAGCTAAGTGTGAGTGCAGGCACATTACAGCAGGAATGTAGAGGATTGGAAAAACAAGGGCTGACATAGACTGCAGGGAGCAGGAAGGAATGAGCAGGACATATGTAGGCACAGTATAGCAGCGCTCTCTGTCCAGGGAGCGAGGGGTTACAGCTATGAAGAGTCCTGTCCCCTGATGCAAGCCTTCCTGGGTCAGAGTATAGGGCTGTAGACCCCGATATGCAGACCATGCCCCTCCCCCACTCCTGCTCCCACCCAGTACAGGGAGCTCTTACACCAAAGCAATGCTCTTACACCAAGTTACTATTTTGAAAAACTGTGATCTCTTCTTGCAAAACGCTCTTAAACCAAGTTACTCTTAAACTCTTATTATCATAGATTTCCAATATATAGATCATACATGTACAGTATATAGATGTGATCATACATGCACAGTATATAGATGTGATCATATGTTTACAGAGTATTGATCATACATGCACAGCACAGTATATAAATGTGATCATACATGTACAGTATATATTGATCATACATGCACAGCACAGTATATAGATGTGATCATACATGCACAGTATAAGGCTGCGTTCACACTACGTATATTTCAGTCAGTATTGCAACCAAAACCAGGAGTGGATTAAAAACACAGAAAGGATCTGTTCACACACTGGTGAAATTGAGTGGATGGCCGCCATTTAATGGCAAATATTTGCTGTTATTTTAAAACAACGGCCGTTATATTGAAATAATGGCCGTTATTTACTGGTATATGGCGGCCATCCACTCAATTTCACCATTGTGTGAACAGATCCTTTCTGTGTTTTTAATCCACTCCTGGTTTGGTTGCAATATGAGGACCACAATACTGACTGAAATATACGTAGTGTGAACCCAGCCTATAGGTGTGATCATACATGTACAGTATATAGATGTGATCATACATGTACAGTATATAGATCATACATGGACAGTATATAGATCATACATGCACAGTATATAGATGTGATCATACATGCACAGTATATAATCATACATGTACAGTATATAGATGTGATCATACATGTACAGTATATAGATCATCCATGGACAGTATATAGATCATACATGCACAGTATATAGATGTGATCATACATGTACAGTATATAGATCATCCATGGACAGTATATAGATCATACATGCACAGTATATAGATGTGATCATACATGCACAGTATATAATCATACATGTACAGTATATAGATGTGATCATACATGTACAGTATATAGATCATCCATGGACAGTATATAGATCATACATGCACAGTATATAGATGTGATCATACATGCACAGTATATAGATGTGATCATACATGTACAGTATATAGATCATACATGTACAGTATATAGATGTGATCATACATGTACAGTATATAGATCATACATGGACAGTATATAGATCATACATGTACAGTATATAGATCATCCATGCACAGTATATAGATGTGATCATACATGGACAGTATATAGATCATACATGGACAGTATATAGATCATACATGGACAGTATATAGATCATCCATGCACAGTATATAGATCATACATGTACAGTATATAGATGTGATCATACATGTACAGTATATAGTATATAGATCATACATGTACAGTATATAGATCATACATGTACAGTATATAGATCATACATGTACAGTATATAGATGTGATCATACATGCACAGTATATAGATGTGATCATACATGCACAGTATATAGATGTGATCATACATGTACAGTATATAGTATATAGATCATACATGTACAGTATATAGATCATACATGTACAGTATATAGATCATACATGTACAGTATATAGTATATAGATCATACATGCACAGTATATAGATGTGATCATACATGTACAGTATATAGATGTGATTATACATGTACAGTATATAGATGTGGTCATACATGGGCAGTATATAGTATATAGATCATACATGTACAGTATATAGTTTATACATGTACAGTATATAGATCATACATGCACAGTATATAGATGTGATCATACATGTACAGTATATAGTATATAGATCATACATGTACAGTATATAGATGTGATCATACATGTACAGTATATAGATGTGATCATACATGCACAGCATATAGTATATAGATCATACATGTATAGTATATAGATCATCCATGCACAGTATATAGATCATACATGTACAGTATATAGATGTGATCATACATGCACAGTATATAGATGTGATCATACATGTACAGTAAATAGATCATACATGTACAGTATATAGATCATACATGTACAGTATATAGATGTGATCATACATGTACAGTATATAGTATATAGATCATACATGTACAGTATATAGATCATACATGTACAGTATATAGATGTGATCATACATGTACAGTATATAGATGTGATCATACATGCACAGTATATAGATGTGATCATACATGTACAGTATATAGTATATAGATCATACATGTACAGTATATAGATGTGATTATACATGTACAGTATATAGATGTGGTCATACATGGACAGTATATAGTATATAGATCATACATGTACAGTATATAGTTTATACATGTACAGTATATAGATCATACATGCACAGTATATAGATGTGATCATACATGTACAGTATATAGTATATAGATCATACATGTACAGTATATAGATGTGATCATACATGTACAGTATATAGATGTGATCATACATGTATAGTATATAGATCATACATGTACAGCATATAGATCATACATGTACAGCATATAGTATATAGATCATACATGTACAGTATATAGTATATAGATCATACATGTACAGTATATAGATGTGATCATACATGCACAGCATATAGTATATAGATCATACATGTACAGTATATAGTATATAGATCATACATGTACAGTATATAGTATATAGATCATACATGTACAGTATATAGATGTGATCATACATGTATAGTATATAGATCATACATGCACAGTATATAGATCATACATGTACAGCATATAGTATATAGATCATACATGTACAGTATATAGATCATACATGTACAGTATATAGATGTGATCATACATGCACAGCATATAGTATATAGATCATACATGTACAGTATATAGATGTGATCATACATGTATAGTATATAGATCATACATGTACAGTATATAGATCATAAATGTACAGCATATAGATCATACATGCACTGTATATAGATCATACATGTACAGCATATAGTATATAGATCATACATGTACAGTATATAGATGTGATCATACATGCACAGAATATAGATCATACATGTACAGTATATAGTATATAGATCATACATGTACAGTATATAGTATATAGATCATACATGTACAGTATATAGATGTGATCATACATGTATAGTATATAGATCATACATGCACAGTATATAGATCATACATGTACAGCATATAGTATATAGATCATACATGTACAGTATATAGATCATACATGTACAGTATATAGATGTGATCATACATGCACAGCATATAGTATATAGATCATACATGTACAGTATATAGATGTGATCATACATGTATAGTATATAGATCATACATGCACAGTATATAGATCATACATGTACAGCATATAGATCATACATGTACAGTATATAGATCATACATGTACAGTATATAGTATATAGATCATACATGTACAGTATATAGTATATAGATCATACATGTACAGTATATAGTATATAGATCATACATGTACAGTATATAGATCATACATGCACAGTATATAGATGTGATCATACATGTACAGTATATAGATCATACATGGACAGTATATAGATCATACATGCACAGTATATAGATGTGATCATACATGTACAGTATATAGTATATAGATCATACATGTACAGTATATAGTATATAGATCATACATGTACAGTATATAGATCATACATGCACAGTATATAGATGTGATCATACATGTACAGTATATAGTATATAGATCATACATGTACAGTATATAGTATATAGATCATACATGTACAGTATATAGATCATACATGCACAGTATATAGATGTGATCATACATGGACAGTATATAGATCATACATGCACAGTATATAGATGTGATCATACATGTACAGTATATAGATCATACATGTACAGTATATAGATCATACATGCACAGTATATAGATGTGATCATACATGGACAGTATATAGATCATACATGTACAGTATATAGATGCGATCATACATGCACAGTATATAGATGTGATCATACATGCACAGTATATAGATCATACATGCACAGTATATAGATGTGATCATACATGTACAGTATATAGATCATACATGCACAGTATATAGATCATGCATGCACAGTATATAGATGTGATCATACATGTACAGTATATAGATGTGATCATACATGTATAGTATATAGATCATACATGCACAGTATATAGTATATAGATCATACATGCACAGTATATAGTATATAGATCATACATGTACAGTATATAGATGTGATCATACATGTACAGTATATAGATCATACATGTACAGTATATAGATGTGATCATACATGTATAGTATATAGATCATACATGCACAGTATATAGATGCGATCATACATGCACAGTATATAGATCATACATGGACAGTATATAGATCATGCATGCACAGTATATAGATGTGATCATACATGTACAGTATATAGTATAGTATATAGATCATACATGTACAGTATATAGATGTGATCATACATGTATAGTATATAGATCATACATGTATAGTATATAGATCATACATGCACAGTATATAGTATATAGATCATACATGTACAGTATATAGTATACAGATCATGCATGTACAGTATATAGATGTGATCATACATGCACAGTATATAGATCATACATGTACAGTATATAGATGTGATCATACATGTACAGTATATAGTATATAGATCATACATGCACAGTATATAGATGTGATCATACATGTACAGTATATAGTATATAGATCATACATGTACAGTATATAGATGTGATCATACATGTACAGTATATAGTATATAGATCATACATGTACAGTATATAGATGTGATCATACATGCACAGTATATAGATGTGATCATACATGTACAGTATATAGTATATAGATCATACATGTACAGTATATAGATGTGATCATACATGCACAGTATATAGATGTGATCATACATGCACAGTATATAGATGTGATCATACATGCACAGTATATAGATGTGATCATACATGCACAGTATATAGTATATAGATCATACATGCACAGTATATAGATGTGATCATACATGCACAGTATATAGATGTGATCATACATGTACAGTATATAGATGTGATCATACATGTACAGTATATAGATGTGATCATACATGCACAGTATATAGATGTGATCATACATGCACAGTATATAGATGTGATCATACATGCACAGTATATAGTATATAGATCATACATGTACAGTATACAGTATATACAGGCAGTGCACAATCTGTCACATCACTGACTGACACACAATCTCTGCCGGTAACTGCGGAGTAATAGAGAGAGATGGACTCACTGCGCACCTGCTTCTCCTCCCCGCAGGCTCCGCCTCCTCCAGCACCGGGGCCGCCACCACCGCCGCCGCTCTCTCCCCGAACTCCCCGCTGTGCCGCCGCCTCCCGCTCAGCCCGCACCGCTCACCTCGTGGGAGAGCAGCTGTGTAGCCCCGCCCACTCCCCTGCAAAAGGCAATGACAAGCCTGGCCTCCCGGCTCAGTAAACACAACTCTGATTGGTCCGGAAGTATGGCAATCAACAAGGCGACGTCTCCGATTGGGTCATCTGTTTTGGCGTCCTGAGAAACGTAACCGGATTAGTGGAGCGGCGAGTCAATCACTTTGACGCATTCGCTGTGGGAATGTCATTATTGTCTGTATGTCTAGACTGTCAGTTATAGGGTTATACACTGCGGCTGTTCCGGGATGACACTACAACTCCCAGAATGCCTGCACGGGGGGTGGAGCCTATGGAGGCGGTCAGGTGAGATGGACCAGGTAGCATCACTATGGAACAGGTAGCCAGATGTCGCACTACAGCTCCCAGAATTCCCAGCCAGACAAATGAATGGAGGTGAAATCCTGGGAGCTGTGGGTGAGCGGGTGATGGGTCCAGATGCTCATGGGAAATGTAGGAGGATTGCTGGGAATCACTCGTCTCTGACTGAAGTTCTCCAGCTGTATAACTACAACTCCCAGAATGCCCAAGAGGAGTCCTGCAGAGGGAAAGTCCGAGACAATGCGGACGGAGCACCCGGGGGAAGCCACAGGTCGCTGCAGCAGGTGCTCTAATGCTTCACTACAACTCCCAGAATCCCTCAGCATATTACTAAATGGAGGAGGATCATGGGAAATGTAGTGAGAAGTGTCTCGCGCTGGCGTCCTACCGCTGCACAGATTGAGCGAACTACAATGACTACATGTCCCAGAATCCCCGATAATAGGAATACATGGAAAAGCCTCATGGGAAATGTAGTACAGCATCCAGGGACAGCGTCCTTGGTTGTTGTTACAGTCTATAGATTATATACACGGTGCCGCCTCCGCCCGGGTTATATACACGGTGCCGCCTCCTCCCGGGTTATATACACGGTGCCGCCTCCGCCCGGGTTATATACACGGTGCCGCCTCCTCCCGGGTTATATACACGGTGCCGCCTCCTCCCGGGTTATATACACGGTGCCGCCTCCTCCCGGGTTATATACGCGGCGCCGCCTCCTCCCGGGTTATATACGCGGCGCCGCCTCCTCCCGGGTTATATACACGGGTTATATTCCTGCCCTCACAGTGTACACGCGCGGCCATCTGGGCGGCTCATACGGAGATTTGCGTCGCCATGGCAACAGACGCTGGATGCTGGATGAAACCATTCTATCCCTCAACTAGGGGGAGGTTATCTATTAGCTGTTACCAAGACGGTTGTCATTCTTTTATCCTTGTCTTATAGGCGCCGATAATACACAGCTACATTTTATTACGACAGACTGAGTCATTCATATGTAACTAGGGGCACTTTAATCATTTAATTATAGGTTCATAATGATAAATTCCCCCATAGAAGGACGATGGTTTAGCTCAAACGTATACTGACGGGGAAGATGGCAGCCTGGAGCTGAAGAAAGAGGTGAATGATCTGTATGCTGAGGGGAGGCTGCTGTGTGTGCTGAGGGGAGGCTGCTGTGTGTGCTGAGGGGAGGCTGCGGTGTGTGCTGAGGGGAGGCTGCGGGGCGCTGAGGGGAGGCTGCTGTGTGTGCTGAGGGGAGGCTGCTGTGTGTGCTGAGGGGAGGCTGCGGGGCGCTGAGGGGAGGCTGCTGTGTGTGCTGAGGGGGGAGGCTGGGACTTGTAGTTCTACTGAGAGGAAGAGGGCTGTGGGTTAAATACAGCAATCTAAGAGGTTATCTATCAGTCTCCTATCTATCTATCTATCTATCTATCTATCTATCAGTCTCCTATCTATCTTCTATCTATCTATCTATCTCCTATGTATCTCCTATGTATCTCCTATCTATCTCCTATCTATCTATCTCCTATCTATCTATCTCCTATCTATCTATCTCCTATCTATCTCCTATCTATCTATCTATCTATCTATCTATCTATCTATCTATCTCCTATCTATCTATCTTCTATCTATCTATCTATCTATCTATCTATCTATCTATCTATCTATCTATCTATCTATCAGTCTCCTATCTATCTTCTATCTATCTATCTATCTCCTATCTATCTATCTATCTATCTATCTATCTATCTATCTATCTATCTCCTATCTATCTATCTCCTATCTATCTATCTCCTATCTATCTATCTCCTATCTATCTATCTCCTATCTATCTATCTCCTATCTATCTATCTCCTATCTATCTATCTCCTATCTATCTATCTCCTATCTATCTATCTCCTATCTATCTATCTCCTATCTATCTATCTCCTATCTATCTATCTCCTATCTATCTATCTCCTATCTATCTATCTCCTATCTATCTATCTCCTATCTATCTATCTATCTATCTATCTCCTATCTATCTATCTATCTATCTGTCTATCTATCATCTCCTATCTCTCCGGCATAGCATAAAGTAAATGGTGATTTATTCCATCAATCAGGTGCAGGATACAATGTTTCAATTCTCTCCCAGAATCATTTTCAAGCATGGTCCTCCCCTTGTGGTGGCGCAGGCGGGGCTCCTCCCCTTGTGGTGGCGCAGGCGGGGCTCCTCCCCTTGTGGTGGCGCAGGCGGGGCTCCTCCCCTTGTGGTGGCGCAGGCGGGGCTCCTCCCCTTGTGGTGGCGCAGGCGGGGCTCCTCCCCTTGTGGTGGCGCAGGCGGGGCTCCTCCCCTTGTGGTGGCGCAGGCGGGGCTCCTCCCCTTGTGGTGGCGCAGGCCGGGCTCCTCCCCTGTTCCGCTCACCTCTATTCACCAGCGATTCACCACCACCATCATCATCATGCAGCTTCCAGTTATCAACATTACTTCTCTAGACGCTGTAAAAGAATCCGCAGTGACCCCCTTCCCCTTTGACCCCCGCCATGGGATCCCAGAACTTATCAGGGTATTCGTGACTATTTTTCTAGGACAATTTGATCAAAAACGTCCATATGTTGAGCTTTAAATTCTTCCTTAGAAAAGGCCATAAAATGAGTGTCTGAACCAGGGGCCCAGAACTGTATGTGTGAACACAGCCATATACTCTGCCAGGTGTATGGGAGCACCGGCCTAGATGTGTCTGAGCTGAGGAGCAGTGTGGCCAGAGACCTAGGGATCCTAAATCGGTTTCCGGACATTTGGTACCCGGCTCCTGGGCTCCTCTGGTGTCTGCTGTGACCGGGGTTCAGATCCTCATATGAGCTGTAAGACCTGATTGCCGATGTCCTGTGTCGCCTCCTCCTCCTCCCCTGTCCCCCGGGGCGTCACATTCTCTCTGAGTGGCCATTGTTGTGGTGACGCTCCCGGCCATACCTATAGGGTGAGCAGGTATGTGACCCTTCTAGATGTGACATTGTTCTCAGCAGGACTTCTTTACTAGAGCCACTCATACATGCTGGGTCAGAGTCTTACATGTACGGGGTCTCCTGACTGCCCCCTGGGGGCAAAGAGTTGCCAGACATGTTAGATTTCCATTTGGGGTGGTATTACGCATTCTTCCCTTCTCTTTGGGAACACGTGCGCTCTCACCTGAGCTGAGCGTGAATATGGAGGAGATAGATGTGCACATGGTGAGAGCTGTGTAAAGTGTCCGGCCCCTGGAGCTGACTCTCCATCCTCAATGACCCTCAGGCTCCTCTCCAGGCTGCCATATTGTGGGGCCTGTGATAAAGCTAATGCCATATGCTGGGGGTAGCTATCCGGTGTTTTGGTTGTTCTGTTGGTGTAGGGTCACTTGGGCACTTGTCTTGGACAGGAGCGGTGTTGGAACCCACCCCCAGGCAAACAGGCACTGCAGCTGAGGTTTGGATAACCCAAGTGTGAACAGGTGTATAGGTGCAGGTACAAGAAAAAATTGACCAGAGTCCAATGACTCAACCAGGAAAACGTTTTTTACTTGTAAGAATTTCAGTGCAGTACACTTTTGGCAACTGCTGGTGCAGGCTGGAGGTAGTAAGAGAAGTTGTGACAGAAAGGTAGAGCAGAAGAACATCGTATGGGCCCTGTCCAAATTGGCTGTGTATTCTGCTGGGATAACGTTGTAGAAGATAGCAGTAACAGAAAAAGAAGATACTCATACTCACCTATAGATAACCTTGATCTGACCACCTTTAGTGTCAGGATATCCGTCCTGCTAGGGTAGTACGAGGTCCCAGCTCCCTTCGCTGGGGTGAGTAGACTTTCTGAGACCTCTCAGAATAGCTGTGTGTTACAGTAGGATACGTAGGCTTACACGCTATTTTGTCCTAATGGGGTCAGTACCTAGCTCAGGTATACTGCCTTGTGTAGTGTGGAAGGTATTCCTGGCTTGGACAAGGTTCTCCTGAGGGGACGTCCTTCCTCCTGCCAGCGATAGTTAATTGCATAGAAAGTAATCTGTGTCTTGCTCTCTCCACTAACTAAAGACTAAAGACCCTCCCACCAGGAACTCCCTCTTTTTATTGGGTTCCCTTAGCCAGTGTCGGATTGGTGGGGCTGTTTGTGTGAGAGAGGGAATAGCTGTAATAGGGCAGAAGAGGAGGGAAACAGACCTGCACCTGGGACTGGATAAGAACAAACATGTGACATAAAACAACCTATTGCTTTCTTTAGCTGTCCTCAATACCAATCATACAAGAAATACAACAGTGACACCTAGTGGGGAAATACAAACAACACACTTCTTCATCCCACTGTGAGAACCTGAGTGAGTTACTTTGTCGAGGTACATAGAAACCTTAGTGGCACACCTGTGCTGGGACACTACTCTAAGGTATAAGAAGCAGTTTCAAGTGTATCTGTAGGGAACTGTTCACACTGCGGTTGTGATGAGGGTAGCGAATCTATCTCTCGGCCAGTGCAGGTTATTGGGGTCTGTAACCGTGTTCACACCCACTATGGTTGCTGTAATGTCCGTGTACTCCAGGGATGAGGAACCTGCCGCCCTCCAACTGTTCCAAAACTACAATTTCCATCATGCCTGAACAGCTAAAGGGTCGCAGGTTTCCTATCCCTCATATTTTTTTTTTTTTTGTGACCTTAAAAAATGACAGCATGTATTCTTTTTTTTTTTTGTTTTGTTTTGTTTTAATACAATTCTTTCTGAAATTTTTCTGACTTTCATTGGAGAAAAATGGAATAAACCACCTGAACATGGCGGCTGTCCTCCAAAACCAGCGCCAACCCTATCCTCAGGTGGAGTGTGGTATTGCATCTTAGTGCTGTTCACTTCATTGGTGCTGAGCTGCAATACCTCACATGACCTCCAGTTTGGTGTGGAGCTATTTCTGAATAAAAGCCGCCATGTTTTTCAAATCCTGGACATCCCTTTTAAGTAGAGTTGATCGTGCATTGTGATGCCCCATCTATCACCCCCCCAGTGGTCATGTGACCATTCTGGTGCCCCCCTCTTTGCAGACTATGAGAGCCCTGAGCTCCATATGTCCTGATGCTGATGATGTAGCAGAGGCGGTGCAGCTCTGCCCCCATTCTATGGTTCTTCTCGTCTTTTCGGCTTTGTAGTAATAGTCATTATATCTACAGGGACCAACTGTTCTCAGATCAATTCCAGGGGATTATGGGATTTGGTGACATCATCAAACTAAACAATAAAGATATTACTCCTGATAACCAGCTGCAGAACAAAAGGAGGCGCCGCATCTTTAAGACTCTGCTGGGTTAACCCTTTGCTGCTCAGAAAAACCAGAGAATCCTAAATCCCGAAGATGATCTCACGACCTCCTTAAAGGCGAACTCTGGTGAACATGGTTTTTTTCAGATCAACTTGTGTCAGAAAGTGCCAGAGATTTGTAATTTACTTCTATTTACTCCAATCTTTCCGTATTTATCAGCTGCTGTATGTCCTGCAGGAAGTGGTGTATTCTCTCCAGTCTTACAGTGCTCTCTGCTGCCACCTCTGTCCATGTCAGGAACTGTCCAGAGCAGGAGAGATTTTCTATGGGGATTTGCTGCTTCTCTGGACAGTTTATGATATGGACAGAGGTGGCAGCAGAGAGCACTGTGTCAGACTGGAGAGAAAACACCACTTCCTGCAGAACATACAGCAGCTGATAAGTACTGGAAGGCTGGGTATTTTTAAATAGAAGTAATTTACAAATCTATACAACTTTTTAAAACCAGTTGATTTGAAAGAGAAAAAAAAATCTTTGGAGTACCCCTTTAAGTGCCAAGTGACAATGCAGCTGTGGGTGTAATGGTCTGAGCTGCCACCATTATAGGGATAAATTATAAGGGTCTATTTACACAGAAAGATTATCTGACAAAGATTTGAAGCCAAAGCCAGAAAAAAGACTATAAACAGAGATCAGGTCATAAAGGAAAGCCTGAGATTTTGCCTCTTTTCAAATCCATTCCTGGCTTTGGCTTCAAATCTTCTGCAGATAATCTGTCAGATTACCTTTCTGTGTAAATGGACCCTAAGGATCTTCAATGCTTCAGTTTAGATCAGAGGTGTCAAACCATATAGACGTGTACAGATCCCCCGCCGCTCCCTAGATCCCACTGACTTATAAAGGGGTCTGCAGGGTCCTACTACAGTGCATGCTGTCCAGGCATGATGGGAGTTGTAGTTTTGCACCATCTGGAGGGCGGTAGGTTTCCCATCCCTGCTATGAGTAGTAGCTGTACACCTAGCATGGTGTTATTAGTAGTATTTCCATTACCAATGCGAACAGATCCTTACAAGTGAGCGCAGAGCTAGTAGCCATGATGCTCTGCTGGGTATTGTAGTGCTCCTCATATATAGGACAGTGCCCATGACTATAGCTTGGAGAACCTTGTGCACCGATCAGCAGCAATCTCCGGTCAGAACGATCAGCAAAACAGGAAATATTCTGTCTCCTCATCACATAGATGTACGGATCGATACGTGTCACTCGCACAGATATGACTGTAGAGTCGGGGCTTTATAGATGAAGGGAGGAGGGTTCATGATCTGCTCTTAAAGGGGACATTCACTTGGTTATTGTATCCTCAATAATATAACCATTCTGCATCATCTTCTCTTAGATCTCTGTGTTGTGCCGTCCCTCTGTTATTTATCCTGAAAATGTGTGAATGACAGCTGGGTGTCACCATTCCCCTTTGTCAAAGGGGCGTGTCCCTACAGAGTGTGATGCTTTCAGGCTGTGATGTCATATTCCTCCTCGATGAGTACATTCACAGCTGATCCCTAACACAGTCCATAGGCAGAGCTGCAGTGTAAAGCACAGGGATCCCTTATAATCCTACGCCCACATATTTAATCTTTATTTTATTTATTATTATATATTTATTTATCCCTATTATTATTATTATTATTATTATTATTATTATTATTATTATTATTATTATTATTATCTTTTTTTTTTCAACAGTTCCTTTGTAAAGAATACAAAATACAGGATACAAGATGACGAGGTGGGAGACGATCTTTTCCCAAAACCGTGTTATTCCTCCGCATGTACAAAGATGGAAGCTCAGCGCGGGGGACACGGTCGGCTTTCAGATTTTCCTCGGCCCCCTGGAAGGGATCCCCGGGAGACAGGTGAGCGGAGCAGCATGGCCGACACACGTAGCTGCAGATGGCGCCTTATAGTACGATGCACATTAATTTAGTGCGGATGGTAACAGAACTGTGGCCGTTATTAGGAGAAGGTCCCAGAGTTTGTATCCACTGCAGGAACCTTTCACAGGATTTATGGATATTGACTTTCCTGGTGATGTCACTGGAAAAAAATATTGTTCCTTTTTACAAATTGTAGATTAAAAGGGTTGTTCTCGCCCAAATGTTTTTTTTCCTTCAAATCAACAGGTGTCAAAGTTATATAGATTTGTTATTTACCTCTATTAAAAAAATCTCCAGTCTTCAAGTACTTATCAGCTGCTGTATGTCCTGCAGGAAGTGGTGTTTTCTCTCCAGTCTGACACAGTGCTCTCTGCTGCCCCCTCTGTCCATGTCAGGCACTGTCCAGAGCAGGAGGGGTTTTCTATGAGGACTTGCTGCTGCTCTGGACAGTTCCTGACATGGACAGAGGTGGCAGCAGAGAGCACTGTGTGAGACTGGAGAGAATACACCACTTCCTGCAGGACATACAGCAGCTTATAAGTACTGGAAGACTGGAGACTTTTTAATAGAAGTAATTTACAAGTTGATATAACTTTCTGACACCAGTTAATTTGAAATTAATTTGAAAGAAAAAGATTTTTGCTTGAGTACCCATTTACCTACATCTAGGAGTCTTAGAACATGACTAGGGATATATTTGGAGAGATTTTAGGCTTAGTATATCCTTACTCTTGTTCTAATGGGCCTTTTACACAGGCCAATTATCGTGCAAAAAGCTTCCACCACTGAGGCTTGTCACAGGAGCTCGCACTCTACAGGAGCTGCCACCACTGAGGCTTGTCACAGGAGCTCACACTCTCCAGGAGCTTCCACCACTGAGGCTTGTCACAGGAGCTCGCACCCTACAGGAGCTGCCACCACTGAGGCTTGTCACAGGAGCTCGCACTCTACAGGAGCTGCCACCACTGAGGCTTGTCACAGGAGCTCGCACCCTACAGGAGCTGCCACCACTGAGGCTTGTCACAGGAGCTCGCACTCTACAGGAGCTGCCACCACTGAGGCTTGTCACAGGAGCTCGCACTCTACAGGAGCTGCCACTACTGAGGCTTGTCACAGGAGCTCGCACTCTACAGGAGCTTCTACCACTGAGGCTTGTCACAGGAGCTCGCACTCTACAGGAGCTTCTACCACTGAGGCTTGTCACAGGAGCTCGCACTCTACAGGAGCTTCTACCACTGAGGCTTGTCACAGGAGCTCGCACTCTACAGGAGCTGCCACCACTGAGGCTTGTCACAGGAGCTCGCACTCTACAGGAGCTTCCACCACTGAGGCTTGTCACAGGGGCTCGCACTCTACAGGAGCTTCCATCACTAAGGCTTGTCACAGGAGCTCGCACTCTACAGGAGCTTTCACCACTGAGGCTTGTCACAGGAGCTCGCACTCTACAGGATCCTCCACCACTGAGCCTTGTCACAGGGGCTCGCACTCTACAGGAGCTGCCATCACTAAGGCTTGTCACAGGAGCTCACACTCTACAGGAGCTGCTACCACTGAGGCTTGTCACAGGAGCTCGCACTCTACAGGAGCTGCCACTACTGAGCCTTGTCACAGGAGCTCGCACTCTACAGGATCTTCCACCACTGAGGCTTGTCACAGGAACTCGCACTCTACAGGAGCTGCCACCACTGAGGCTTGTCACAGGAGCTAGCACTCTACAGGAGCTGCCACCACTGAGGCTTGTCACAGGAGCTAGCACTCTACAGGAGCTGCCACCACTGAGGCTTGTCACAGGAACTCGCACTCTACAGGAGCTGTCACCACTGAGGCTTGTCACAGGAGCTCGCACTCTACAGGAGCTGCCACTACTGAGGCTTGTCACAGGAGCTCACACTCTACAGGAGCTGCCACCACTGAGGCTTGTCACAGGAGCTCGCACTCTACAGGAGCTGCCACCACTGAGGCTTGTCACTGGAGCTCACACTCTACAGGAGCTGCCACCACTGAGGCTTGTCACAGGAGCTCACACTCTACAGGAGCTGCCACTACTGAGGCTTGTCACAGGAGCTCACACTCTACAGGAGCTGCCACCACTGAGGCTTGTCACAGGAGCTCGCACTCTACAGGAGCTGCCACCACTGAGGCTTGTCACTGGAGCTCACACTCTACAGGAGCTGCCACCACTGAGGCTTGTCACAGGGGCTCGCACTCTACAGGAGCTGCCACCACTGAGGCTTGTCACAGGAGCTAGCACTCTACAGGAGCTGCCACCACTGAGGTTGGTTACATTGGTCCTATCAGTCAGATCTCCAGGCCGTCTGTCAGTGTGGGATCTCTGCACGGTCTCCTGATACATTTCCCATTGTTTGGTGTACGTGTTCCCGTCGGACTCGCCGCTCTCCACAGGACGGGCCAGGATCGGGGTCACCTCTGGAGTCTGATCTTCTCTCCTGAGCCGCGCTCTCAGATGCCACAGAACAATTATGCAGCGAGAGAAGTGACGGGAACTAACACTGCAATATTATATAACAGGTCAGCAACCAAAATGGAGATGATGACAAAGTGACAAAAAAATATCGCATTTCTTCCACTTAAAGGGACGGAGCCGCTCTCTGCCACCTACAGCTCGGCCATATTGACTGTGGGCAGCTGTATACATCATCTGTCCTGCCTGTCCCGCACTCCATGCTTCTACAACCTAAAGAGCAACCACACTCGCCTGCCCCCATCCCCCAATGGCGCTCAGTGTAGAGAGGAGACCACCATGGGGCACAGGCCAGGACAATCACAATGCCACCATGTATCACTGAAAGACTAAGCTCCTCCTTGGCCCCCGGGTTGCTTGTAGTACCTCTCACCCCATTTAATTCTATAGCAGTGGTGGGGATATTGGTCTTTGTGGGTTCCTAGCCTTGGATTGTTTGTTGGACCCCTCACCCTATATGCTTCGATGGCAGTGATGGTGGCTATGTATTGGTCTTGGCGGCACTTTTGGTTGTCTGTAGGACCTCTGGCCCTTTATGCTCCTATAGCAGTGATGGCGGATGTGTATCAGTCTTGGTGGTACTTTGGTCCTCAGTTGTCTGTAGGACCCTTCACCCTATATGCTCCTATAGCAGTGTTGGTGGAGATGTATCAGTCTTGGTGGTACTTTGGGTTGTTTTTAGGACCCCTCAACCTACATGATTGTATAGTGATGATGGTGTCCTTGCATGGGTCTTCGTGTTACCTTGGCCCTGGGTTGTTTGTAGGACTCCTTCATCCTATATGATCCTATAGCAGTGTTGGTGGAGATGTATGGGTCTTGGTGGTACCTTGGCCCTGGGTTGTCTGTAGGATCCCTCACCCTATATGATGCTATATTAGTGATGGTGGACATGTATAGGTCTTGGTGGTACCTTGGCCCTGGGTTGTCTGTAGGGCACCTCGCCCTATATGATCCCATAGCAATGTTGATGGAGATGTATGGGTCTTAGTGGTACCTTGGCCCTGGATTGTCTGTAGGGCCCTTCACCCTATGTGATCCCATAGAAGTGTTGGTGGACATGTTTGGGTCTTGGTGGTACCTTGGCCCTGGGTTGTCTGAAGGACCCCTCGGCCTATATGATGCTATAGCTGTGATGGTGGACTAAATGGGTCTTGTTGGTATCTTGGCCCTTTCTAGTCTGTAGGACCCCTCACCCTATATGATCCCATAGCAGTAATGGTGGACATGTATGGGTCTTGTTGGTATCTTGGTCCTGGGTTGTCTCTAGGACCCCTCACCCTCTATGATCCCATAGCAGTGGTGGTGTGTATTGGTGATGTCTTGGTCCTGAGTCCTGTAGCACTATATGCGCTCACACCTGACCTTGTGATACTTCCTGGCTCATTTGAAGCTGACTTGTGGCCTCCATTAATCCTGGATAAGTTAATGAAGCATTTCCGTCCCATCATTCTGTGCAGTTTACAAACCCCCGGCCGGGACATGGCGGCAGGAAACATAACAAGTCTATGATGCAGAGCTCCCGGACACATTACCAATCAGGTCTCTATGGCTCTTATCAAAGATTTATAGCGCTCCTTGGGGAACGGGGCCGGATTACAATAAATGAGCGCACTCCATCCTCTGAGATCATCGCTCTGATAGGGAATGATTGACCGGGGAGCTTTTATTTCCGGCCTTCCTGATGTGGAGAGATAGGTGGTCCGATCCCCCCCCCCACCGCCTGCTTGTATATTAACCCCTTCACTGCCTCTATAGCGGCCATACACACTACACTGGTGTATACAGCCAATAACTAGTCCTCCCTGTATAAATGTACGCTGGGCTCTGCTGAGCATACACGTGTATACAGCATGGGGAACTGATGGTAAGGAGAGTCCTGCTGGGTATGAATGCAACATTAGCCTGGCCGCACACTGCCTGAAAATCTCAGAAAACGCCAGACAAAAAGTGTATGTGAGAGGGGTAATATCCGCAACAGGCCTGGTAATCAGCTGTTTGTATTTTATCTATTTATTTTATTTATCTTTTTTTCTGCAAAAAAAAAGAAAATAGAATATTTAATTTAAAAAAAAAAAAAAAACTGTGACAAAAACAGCACAAAAAAAGCAAAAACTAGCTTAGAAGAAAAACGAAACAAATGAGAATAAAATTTAGGGGACCAGCGCAGGAATCGGAGGAATCTAGCTTCCCGACTGCAGAGAAGAGCCGCTGCAGCAGCTGAGATTTCTAGATAGAGATTTATTGCCAGGCCTTGTGCTCACCTGGATAGAGAAGAGTGGAGCGCCCCTTGTGGAGGCTGGGAGCGGAGCGCCCCTTGTGGAGGCTGGGAGCGGAGCGCCCCTTGTGGAGGCTGGGAGCGGAGCGCCCCTTGTGGAGGCTGGGAGCGGAGCGCCCCTTGTGGAGGCTGGGAGCGGAGCGCCCCTTGTGGAGGCCGGGAGCGGAGCGCCCCTTGTGGAGGCCGGGAGCGGAGCGCCCCTTGTGGAGGCCGGGAGCGGAGCGCCCCTTGTGGAGGCCGGGAGCGGAGCGCCCCTTGTGGAGGCCGGGAGCGGAGCGCCCCTTGTGGAGGCCGGGAGCGGAGCGCCCCTTGTGGAGGCCGGGAGCGGAGCGCCCCTTGTGGAGGCCGGGAGCGGAGCGCCCCTTGTGGAGGCCGGGAGCGGAGCGCCCCTTGTGGAGGCCGGGAGCGGAGCGCCCCTTGTGGAGGCCGGGAGCGGAGCGCCCCTTGTGGAGGCCGGGAGCGGAGCGCCCCTTGTGGAGGCCGGGAGCGGAGCGCCCCTTGTGGAGGCCGGGAGCGGAGCGCCCCTTGTGGAGGCCGGGAGCGGAGTGCCCCTTGTGGAGGCCGGGAGCGGAGTGCCCCTTGTGGAGGCCGGGAGCGGAGTGCCCCTTGTGGAGGCCGGGAGCGGAGTGCCCCTTGTGGAGGCCGGGAGCGGAGTGCCCCTTGTGGAGGCCGGGAGCGGAGTGCCCCTTGTGGAGGCCGGGAGCGGAGTGCCCCTTGTGGAGGCCGGGAGCGGAGTGCCCCTTGTGGAGGCCGGGAGCGGAGTGCCCCTTGTGGAGGCCGGGAGCGGAGTGCCCCTTGTGGAGGCCGGGAGCGGAGTGCCCCTTGTGGAGGCCGGGAGCGGAGTGCCCCTTGTGGAGGCCGGGAGCGGAGTGCCCCTTGTGGAGGCCGGGAGCGGAGTGCCCCTTGTGGAGGCCGGGAGCGGAGTGCCCCTTGTGGAGGCCGGGAGCGGAGTGCCCCTTGTGGAGGCCGGGAGCGGAGTGCCCCTTGTGGAGGCCGGGAGCGGATAGCCCCTTATGGTTGCATAGCGCGGAGCGCCCCTAGTGGTTGCATAGCGCGGAGCGCCCCTAGTGGATGCATAGCGCGGAGCGCCCCTAGTGGATGCATAGCGCGGAGCGCCCCCTGTGGATGCATAGCGCGGAGCGCCCCCTGTGGATGCATAGCGCGGAGCGCCCCCTGTGGATGCATAGCGCGGAGCGCCCCCTGTGGATGCATAGTGCGGAGCGCCCCTTGTGGAGGCCGAGAGTGGAGCGCCCCTTGTGTCCTTGGAGGTTTTTTTGTGGAGGCTGGGAGCGGAGCGCCCCTTGTGGAGGCTGGGAGTGGAGCGCCCCTTGTGGAGGCTGGGAGTGGAGCGCCCCTTGTGGAGGCTGGGAGTGGAGCGCCCCTTGTGGAGGCTGGGAGTGGAGCGCCCCTTGTGGAGGCTGGGAGTGGAGCGCCCCTTGTGGATGCATAGCGGGGAGCGCCCCTAGTGGTTGCATAGCGTGGAGCGCCCCTTGTGGAGGCTGGGAGCGGAGCGCCCCTTGTGGAGGCTGGGAGCGGAGCGCCCCTTGTGGAGGCTGGGAGCGGAGCGCCCCTTGTGGAGGCCGGGAGCGGAGCGCCCCTTGTGGAGGCCGGGAGCGGAGCGCCCCTTGTGGAGGCCGGGAGCGGAGCGCCCCTTGTGTCCTTGGAGGTTGCTGCTTCATCATTTGTCTATTGCATCTATGTCTATACTACCCCGCCAGTGCGACCCCCTCTGCTTTATTATTACTTACAGCATTTTATCGGGCACTTTTTCCCTTTGACGGTCATGTTTGGCCAGTGAGTCACAGCCGACAGATAATCTTTCTGTGTAAATGGACCCTCAAATTGGAATGATATAGCAATTTTTCGCATGATAATCATACTATGTAATGCGGTCCCACTCCTCTTCTATCTCCTCCCGGGTATACAATGCTATGGAGGCGGCATCATGTCCCTGCGTACACAGGATCTTCCCCGAGGCCTCCCCTATTTATTGAAGGAGCTGCGGAGTAGAGATCTTCTGTACCGTATGGAGTTGTCCAGAGCTGGTCCCTTGTGTGACACTTCGGGGGTCATTCGTGTCACACCGGCCATTTTCTGGCGCAGAGAGCCCACTTGCACATAAATCTATTAGCAAACACTTGTTTTGTAAATAATTTATTAGCAGGTGGGCTCTCTGCGCTGCTTGCACCTGGTCGGTGGGGGGTGATAGCATGCAGAGGGGGCGCATGCATTGCACCTCTACATAAATCTGGTGAACCTTGGCGCTGCTGGAGCAAAACATGCCGGACTTAATAAATGTCCCCCTTAGTCTCCATCTTCATGGACCACCAGGTTCTCTCCTCCCTGACGTTCTTCCTCCTTCACACCTTAGACATATGTAAGTCGTACCATTGCTCTATACCCCGCCGTTTGGTCACCGCTGCCAAGGCTTGTATCGTGGCCTTCCAGGCCCTCCACCTATATCCATGTAGTTGTGCAGGGTAGAGGACCCCCAGCGTATAGAAGATGTCAAAGCTTAGTTATAGGACTGGAACCGGCTGCTCCTTCGGAACATGATACTACTGGGAGCAGTTTACCGAAATTGACAAATTTAAATGTACCTCTCATACTGTGATCACGCAAGGATCCGTCCATATAATCCTGTGGGTGGGTGGTCTGCCCTGACACGGCCGAGGTACCAAATTCATGCACTTACATGCAGCCTATGGCACTTCTGGGAATTCTGTACCTCAGACCTGTCAGAGGCAGACCACCCCCCCGCAGGATTTTATGGACGGATACTTCCACAATCGCAGCATGAGAGCTACCTTCTTAAGGCGCTCCTAGCTCAGTGAGGGGTCTCCAGCTGCTTTTTGTGTTTAATCTTTAGGTTTACATAGTTGCCAACAGTCCTGATTTTAAGGAGACAGTCCCGGTAAAATCATGTCCTGGGGAGCCCGACCCCTGTCACCCCCTGCACCTTTAGCTATAAGCACTAATGAGTAGGGATGAACTAACCGGCCGAGGTTTGGGTTCGTATGAACCTCAACTATCGGCTTCTGATTCCCCTGTCTACAGCCTCTGTAGAAAGGGTGGATACAGCCTGAGGACCACCTGGAAAACTGGGATACAGCTTATGGCTATGGCTGTATCCCAGTTTTCCAGGCGGTCCTCAAGGTTGTATCCACCCTCTCCACGGAGCAGGCAGACAGCGGGAATCAGAAGCCGATAGTTCAGGTTCATACGAACCCGAACCTCGGCCGGTTCGCTCATCCCTACGTAATGAGTGTTCATAGCTAACAGTGTACTTACACCACAGGGAACCATAAGCTCCTGCTGTGACAGTATCTCTTGTGGCTGCAGGCAGTATCTTCCACCAGCCACAAGGGGCCGCTCTCTCCTCCCGACAACTGGGGCTAGTGACGTCACTCATGCAGAGCAGGGAGAGGAGTCGCTGGGGGACTAGAGGAACCATAGAGGTGAGTAAAGTATAGCTTTCTTTTTTGTTTTAATTACAGATGAAGGGGTAGTAGTATAATGATGGAGGGGCAGGAGGATGAAGGGGGTAGTAGTATGATGACTGAGGGGCCGTAGGATAAAAGGGGTAGTAGTATGATGAAGGGGGTAGTAGTATGATGACTGAGGGGCCGTAGGATAAAAGGGGTAATAGTATGATGATGGAGGGGCAGGAGGATGAAGGGGGTAGTAGTATGATGATGGAGGGGCAGGAGGATGAAGGAGTAGTGGTATGATGATGGAGGGGCAGTAGGATGAAGGGGGTAGTTATATGATAATGGTGGGGCAGGAGGATGAAGGGGGTAGTAGTATGATGGTGGAGGGGCTGGAGGATGAAGGGGGTAGTAGTATGATGAAGGGGGTAGAAGTATGATGATTGAGGGGCAGGAGGATGAAGGGGGTAGTAGTATGATATGTAGTGCAGCTGCATCGTATGGGCACAAACTGGGGTCCTGATACTAGGGTGTGTAATGCTTCTTTAGTATTATTCTGACTAAAATTCTAACTGTAAAATTCAGAAAAAAACATGAGACAAACCACACCCATGATAGGACACACCCTGCTGAGACCACACCCACGGTAGGACACACTCCACTGAGACCACACCCATGATAGGACACACCCTGCTGAGACCACACCCACGGTAGGACACACTCCACTGAGACCACACCCATGATAGGACACACCCTGCTGAGACCACACCCACGGTAGGACACACTCCACTGAGACCACACCCATGATAGGACACACCCTGCTGAGACCACACCCACGGTAGGACACACTCCACTTAGACCACACCCATGATAGGACACACCCTGCTGAGAACACACCCACGGTAGGACACACTCCACTGAGACCACACCCATGATAGGACACACCCTGCTGAGACCACACCCACGGTAGGACACACTCCACTGAGACCACACCCATGATAGGACACACCCTGCTGAGACCACACCCACGGTAGGACACACTCCACTGAGACCACACCCATGATAGGACACACCCTGCTGAGACCACACCCACGGTAGGACACACTCCACTGAGACCACACCCATGATAGGACACACCCTGCTGAGACCACACCCACGGTAGGACACACTCCACTGAGACCACACCCATGATAGGACACACCCTGCTGAGACCACACCCACGGTAGGACACACTCCACTGAGACCACACCCATGATAGGACACACCCTGCTGAGACCACACCCACGGTAGGACACACTCCACTGAGACCACACCCATGATAGGACACACCCTGCTGAGACCACACCCACGGTAGGACACACTCCACTGAGACCACACCCATGATAGGACACACCCTGCTGAGACCACACCCACAGTAGGACACACCCCACTGAGACCACACCCATGATAGGACACATCCTGCTGAGACCACACCCACGATAGGACACACCCTGCTGAGACCACACCCATAATAGGACACACCCTGCTGAGACCACACCCACGATATGACACACCCCACTGAGACCACACCCACGATAGGACACACTCCTTGTTGTGAACACTAAAGCGTTTCTGGAAAAAAAAGTTCTAATGTTGCCAACTATGGGTTTACGTGCTCTAAGTTTGATACTTGGAAAATTCAATGAATTAAGAATGAAGCAAAAAAACTGAAAACATTAAGTGAGCACTTCATTGGCTTTTTTTCACTGATCTCCCTGAGCTCAGTGATTGCTGTAATTTGTTGGTGTGTATCTGTATCTATCTATCTATCTATCTATCTATCTATCTATCTATCTATCTATCTATCTATCTCCTATCTATCTATCTATCTATCTATCTATCTATCTATCTATCTATCTATCTCCTATCTATCTATCTATCTATCTATCTATCTATCTCCTATCTATCTATCTCCTATCTATCTATCTATCTATCTCCTATCTATCTATCTATCTATCTATCTATCTATCTATCTATCTATCTATCTCCTATCTATCTATCTCTCTCCTATCTATCTATCTATCTATCTATCTCTCTCCTATCTATCTATCTATCTATCTATCTCCTATCTATCTATCTATCTCTTATCTATCTATCTCTTATCTATCTATCTCCTATCTATCTATCTCCTATCTATCTCCTATCTATCTATCTATCTATCTATCTATCTATCTATCTCCTATCTATCTATCTATCTATCTATCTATCTATCTATCTCTTATCTATCTATCTCCTATCTATCTATCTATCTATCTATCTATCTATCTCCTATCTATCTATCTATCTATCTCCTATCTATCTATCTATCTATCTATCTATCTATCTCTTATCTATCTATCTATCTCTTATCTATCTATCTATCTATCTATCTATCTATCTATCTCTTATCTATCTAGCTCTTATCTATCTATCTATCTATCTCATGGATTCCTGTCATGTGTCTTTCCCTTTGTTAGGGCACCCTGGAGGCGCAGTATCAGCTCCGACTTTCGCTCTTCGATATCACCTACCACCATTTCTTTGGAAGGACTTGGAAAAGTTTGATAAAACCAGTGAAAACGGTGACGGACCAGACGTGTAAGGTTTTCTTCAATGAGGTGAGTGATGGGGATAAGTGCTGTGCAGACTCGGTAACAGGGTCCTTGGCCATCATGAGACCCTGTGGCTCTTGTCTCCTCAGAGGGGGGATAGAGAGTTGGGGATAGTCCTTAGCGGAGGCCGCAAGTCTGCAGCCAATGGTGAGAGTAGTAGTGTAAGGAATCATAAGACGCCTCCCAGAATCCTCTCCTATCAGGAGGAGGAGCCGCTGCAAGTTCCATCAGGATTAGTAGCACTGCATGCACCATCTTCGGACCCCACAGACCCCATTGTGAATCTGCTGCATACATCAGGCTTCTGTTTGCTATAGAAATCCCCATGAAAATAGAACAATGTGTGCAGTGCGGCCCCCGGGGCATTATCAGCTGCCATGAAGGAGAATACTTGGTGTGTGCAATGGTCAGGTAGGTGGTCGGTGTCACAGTAACATCCACATGATGCCAGGACGCAAGGTCTCCAGCAGAACATTGCCCGTCATACTGCCCCCACCATCTTGTCTTCTTCCCATAGTGCATCCTGGTGCCATCTCCCCCCCTCCCCCCTTCCAAGTAGACGTCAATAGACTGCAAGCAGAGATCTAGAAAACTTTGAGGAATATATTCAGAGATATATAGGATACATTAAAAAAAAAAAAAAAAAATATATATATATATATATATATATATATATATATATATATATATATATAGTTATATAAGGTATAGAGATATATAGGATACAGGGATATATATGTGCATATATAGGATACAGGGGTGTATACAGGGTTATATACTGTAGGATACATGATTAGATAGGATAAAGGAAAATATACAATGAAATTTAGGATACAGGGATATACTGTATATGGGCAAATATACAGGATACAGGCACATATAGGATATAGGGATATATAGGATACAGGGATATATACATAGGATATGTAGGTAACAGGAATATATACAGGGATATATAGGATACAAGGATATGGAGAATACAGGGATATATATACGATAAAAGAATAGATACAGTAATATATACAGGGATATATATGATACAGGGCTATATACAAGCATATGTAGGATACTGGGATATATAGGGACATATATAGGATACAGGAATATATACAGGGATATATAGGATACAAGGATATGTAGGATACAGGGATATATACAGACATATATATGATAAAAGAATAGATACAGGGATATATAGGATACAGGGCTATATACAAGCATATGTAGGATATTGGAATATAAACAGCAACAAATATACAGGGATATATAGGATATAGCAATATATACCGTCCGTTCTTTTTACATAGTTTCGACATGGCCCTACACTGTAAGAAGTACAAGAACAGAGACGCCATGATTAGTGTATATGGAACTTCTGTGCTCAGGGTCCACACTATATGAGAGATGCTCTGCTGCTCCAGTCCCTACACTACAGCTTCTGATATGGATGTTAAGGGGTTATCCAGGATTAGACGTCACCTATGTACTTACAACCAGAAACAGCGCCACCTCTGTCCTCAGTCTGAATGTTATATTGCATCTCAGTTCCATATAAGTGAATAGAGCTGAGCTTTAATCCCGCACACAACCTAAGGAAATCGGCTATGTCTTTCTAATCTTAGATAACCCATTTATATGTATGCTACTACTGTGAGAGAAGCTGGACTCAGCGGGTATATAGGCTTTATCAGCTAGGACACCAGCAGAATAGTGAGTTCAGCTCTGGAATATAATACAGGATGTAACTCAGGATCAGTACAGGATCAGTAATGTAATGTATGTAATACAGGAGGAATATAATATTCGTATACTGTACATTTAGCGTCTCTTCCTGCTCTCCATGCACATTCCACCTAATGAACACTAGGGGGCAGCAACGCTCCATGATGCGGCCGTCCTCCCACGTATTATACTGTGTTGTTCGGAAATATTGGGCTCTGCTGCTCCTGATGCATGACATCTGGTTGGTGCACGTGTCCGCTGAGACGAGGCCGCTGAGTATACATGTGTACATAGGCCGCTCAGTATATATGTGTACATAGGCCGCTGAGTATACATATATACATAGGCCTCTCAGTATACATATATACTTAGGCGCTCCGTATACATATATACATAGGCAGGGTGTTTGTGCTCCCATGTGCCAGCAGCAGGTATCCTCAGTGTGTAAGCTGTTTGGTGTTTTCTGTAGATCTGTTTCTGTGTGTCTGGAGGAGAGCGTCTGCCATGTCTTCCTGGGGTAAGTAGACGGCCCAGGATTGTGGCTCGTGACATGATGCCTCTCTATAAAGGGAATATTCTCTGCCTTACACAGTGGGTGCAGTGGTTGCAGGACTAAGTCCCTAGACTCCTTCCAGAAGTAACATCTGAACGTCGCCGTACAGCGACCTCTGTGGGGAGAATGCGGTATTACAGGCATATGGTTCACTAATACTGGAGAAGTCTAACAATGCAGCGGCTTGTGATACATTTGGCGCAGTCTTGACTGTCTAGTCTATGCTTAAATCACTCATCAGTTCTTTACATTATACCAAATTTTTTGTGTCATTTTCCAGTTCATAATGTCACCTAATGTCGAGCTAAACCTCCCCCCCTCAGGAACAAGGCCTGTACGCCTGCATCTCTGGGGCAAATTACATATAGATCCAACCTGTCTGAATGTACAGCAGGAAGTGGCTAAGTCACCCCTCTATAACTTCCATACGTTTTATTAGGCCATATGTATGAGGGTTTTATAAATATAATATCCCTTTAATCCTCAGCCTCCTATATACGCAGCATTGGATTATCTTTTGGCTGCTGTCACATGTTCTTAGTGAGTTTCAGCTCTCCTATCATTAATCCTATGAGCAGGTCACAGAAACGGCTTTTTCATATTAGTATGAATACATATACAGCGCTTGCAATAATGCTGCCTATGGGGCACACGCTGCTTCTTCCTGGACTCTGGCTCCATCTGCTGGAGAACTGCAGGAACTGCGCAATGCAGAACAGAACATTAGAGGGAGAACCTCACATTAGTTTTTACGTTTCTAAAAGCCTATGCTGTAGCTGCATTACGTCTATTAGCCGTGTATTACATACTGTTATCTACACAATAGCTTCATGACTGTGTATTACATACTGTTATCCATGCAGTAGCTGCATTACATCTATTAGCCGTGTATTACATACTGTTATCCATGCAGTAGCTGCATTATGTCTATTAGCCGTGTATTACATACTGTTATCCATGCAGTAGCTGCATTATGTCTATTAGCCGTGTATTACATACTGTTATCCACACAATAGCTTCATGACTGTGTATTACATACTGTTATCCATGCTGTAGCTGCATTACATCTATTAGCCGTGTATTACATACTGTTATCCATACAATAGCTGTATGACTGTGTATTATCCATGTATTCCTCACCTGTATGTTTTGTCGACCCCCCCCTGCAGCCGGGGCTCCGTTTTCTGCCATACCCGTGCATCGGTTTTGGTAAGTCTAGGCTTACTTATATAGGATACATCCGTTTCCGAAACTGACCCCAACTGATGTCACAACTGATGCTAAAAAGGCATCAGTTGCCAATGCCATCAGGTGTTCTATCCTTTTTTTTCGATTAAAAAACCATCAGTTGGCATCAGTTACAATCAGTTGCCATAAGTTTATTACAAGTGATCTTTTTTTCTCCTATACGTACAGGGGCCATCTATTATAGGGGGCAGCAGCACAGGATGGCCCCCTGTGAGGTGTACCCCTAAAGTAGATGGTCTACCTGTACACCTCACAGGGGGCCATCTCCTATAGGGTCAGCTGCTACAAAAGGCAGCATCAGAGCAGGTGAATCGGGGAGGGGGGGGGCAACTCAGATCAGAGCCCTCTACTGAGGGCAACAGGACATGGGGACATCTATAGGATGCTGCCTCTCCTGCCAGGGGCCACTGTGTTGCAGGGCTGGAGTCATAGGGGTTGATGGGGGGAGGGGGGCTGGGAACACCTTTCTTTGGAGTGCCATAGACTTCAATGGATATGGCCACCGCATCACCGGACCAGCCGTGCATCAGGACGCTGCAAGATACCTTCTGCCGCACACGGAGTCTGGCGATGTGACAGCACTTTTTGTCCGCAACATGCTTTGAACTGTCCCATTGAAAACAATGGGATTAGTTCAAAGATGCATTTCCCTCTGGTGCTTTTCTCCTGCTCGGGAGGAAAACGCCGCCGCACCGCTGGATGAATGTAAACCCGGCCTAATAAATGCTTTTTTACCCGGATGGATCTAAGAAGGGGAGCAGGGTCCGGAGCTTAGACAGCCCTGCAGTTCCCGGCCTGTGTTACCGCTTTCTGCTGCCCCTCATCATATAATAGTAGATCATTAAAATAGATATTTATTTTTTTTCCAAAGTAATATAACTTTTATAAAGCAATGTATCCATTTCCTTTTATACGAGTTCTCACCGTCCATAATACTCCTTTAACGGCCGCCTGATTTTGCTTTTAAACAGCAGTTTGTCATAAGATTGGGCAGAAATAAAGGCCGGAGATGCTCTTACAGACTGTGACCGCCCGACGCCTTGTTTTTTAGGGTTTCTCTTATCCTGTAATTTGCTTCTTCCTGGTGTTTCACCTGTAAGAAAAGTCACGGTGGATTTAATTCTCCCTTTAGCAAATGTAGCGGCTGCACAAAGTGACCCCCACTAAGTAGCCGTCATCCCCTATCGCTGCCTTTATTACAAAAACTGTCATTATTGTCCTTAATGAGCGCGGCGCGGAGTTATCGGATCAGGTGTCACACTGCGATGTGACGGGGACGGACGTGCAGCCAGAATTCTTCCTTTCAAGGTGATTTCAAAGCTGCAGTTTGTTTATATTGGGGGGGGGGGTGCGGTGATATTTATACTCGGGCGCTCTTCTTCTGCTCCGCTGATCCTCGCCCCGGTGTTTGTTTGTCTTCTAATAAACCCAGCTTGAAATGGAGCATTAACATTGTGAGTTCATTATTGTGGACTGTGATACCTGATATTTATAGACTGAATGTAATATGTGGCGGGAATCGGGAGGAAAACAACTCTGACCCCTTTATTATGCAGACATGGAGGATGAATCACTGTATAATGTATAATGTATGCTGCTGAGGTAACCAGGACCACATCCTCATACACACTAAAGAGCTTTACCTGCTTCACATAATATAACTATACTGAGAACTAAACTACTCCATTACTGCCCCCTATATACAGGAATATAACTACTATAATACTGCCCCCTATATACAGGAATATAACTACTATAATACTGCTCCTATATACAGGAATATAACTACTATAATACTGCCCCCTATATACAGGGATATAACTACTATAATACTGCTCCTATATACAGGAATATAACTACTATAATACTGCCCCCTATATACAGGAATATAACTACTATAATACTGCTCCTATATACAGGAATATAACTACTATAATACTGCTCCTATATACAGGAATATACTACTATAATACTGCTCCTATATACAGGAATATAACTACTATAATACTGCTCCTATATACAGGAATATAACGAATATAATACCATCACCCAATAACAATTATGTAGCGGTACAGTGATAAGATGTATGATGTTAGAGTAGTGTTTGTTATTAGCATATATCTGTATTATAGATAGTGATTATGTTGTTATGACGTTACAGTTATAACCTTCGTGCGGTATATATCAGGATCTCACAGCGTGCGTCACTTTCATTATGTTTATTCTTGTGATAAATGAAAGTTGAGCCCCGGTGCTAAATGGTTTGTGTGCAGCGAGGATGGCGGTATTATGTCTGAACACCTTCACTGATTCTGTTTATCCCTTCATGGAGGGTAACTGTGAAATGGAGATAAGGGAATCTGCGGTATGAATGTCACCGCATCTAAGGCAAATGGGGAGCAATGATGATAATATAGCGGGAGTAATGACAACGCGAGCGATCAGGGGATTCTGCCATCACTGATCATCACCTTGTGTCTTCACAGATGTTCTGCTTTCTTAAAGGGAATTCCTGTTTGTTATGAAAGCTGTGCAGAATCCGAGAACACAGAACATTCAGATGCGGGATTATTTGGTAGTATTATGTGGATTATGTAGGGATATTATGTGGATTATATAGCGGCATTATTTGGTGGTATTATGTGGATTGTGTGGCAGAATTATATGGATTAGATGGATTATGCGGCAGGGTTATGTGGATTATATGGCAGTATTTTGTGGCAGTATTATGTAGATTATGTGCCGGTATTATATGGGTTATGTGGCAGTATTATGTGGATTATATAGCGCTATTATGTGGCAGTTTTATGTGGCGGTATTTGATGGATTATGTGGCAGTATTATGTGGATTATATGGCGGTATTTGTTTTATGTGGCAGGATTATGTGGATTATGTAGCAGTATTATGTGGATTATATATTGGTATTATGTGGCAGGATTATGTGGATTATGTAGCAGTATTATGTGGATTATATATTGGTATTATGTGGCAGGACTAGGTGGATTATGTAGCAGTATTATGTGGATTATATAGTGATGTTATGTGTCGGTATTATGTGGCGGTATTTGATGGATTATGTGGCAGTATTATGTGGATTATATGGCTGGATTATGTGGCAGTATTATGTGGATTATATGGCGGTATATTTGTTTTATGTGGCAGGATTATGTGATTTATGTAGCAGTATTATGTGGATTATATATTGGTATTATGTGGCAGGATTAGGTGGATTATGTAGCAGTATTATGTGGATTATATAGTGGTATTATGTGGCGTTATTATGTGGCGGTATTTGATGGATTATGTGGCAGTATTATGTGGATTATATGGCTGGATTATGTGGCAGTATTATGTGTGTTATATGGCGGTATTTGTTATGTGGCAGGATTATGTAGAAGTATTATGTGGCGGTATTTTATGGATTGTGTCAGTATTATGTGAATTACACGGTTGTATTATGTGTCAGTATTGTGTGTTATGTGGTGGTATTATCTGGATTATGTGGTAGCATTAAGTGAATTATATGGTAGTATTATGTGGATTATGTGGCAGTACAGTATTGTGTTTAGTAATCAGTTTTTGGTATTACTATGCAAATCAATGACATTAGGGGAAATAAAGAGAGTGTCTGTCTGATTTGCCCACAACAACCAATCACAGCTCAGCTTTCATTTTACCAGAACTCATTAATCATGAAAGCTGCTCTGTGATTGGTTACTATGGGGGAATCTGATAGGTCTTGTCTCCATTTTTTTCCTCTTTCCTCTTTTCCCCAGTGAATGTTTTATTTGTATAAAGGTTCCCATGGTCTTCACCGCTTCCGAGCTGTCAGAGAATTCTATTTTTGTTGTGCGACCTAGAACTAGCACAGCAATGTGGATGTTGGGACCTGGACACTAGCACAGCAATGTGGATGTTGGGACCTGGACACTAGCACAGCAATGTGGATGTTGGGACCTGGACACTAGCACAGCAATGTGGATGGTGGGACCTGGACACTAGCACAGCAATGTGGATGGTGGGACCTGGACACTAGCACAGTAATGTGGATGTTGGGACCTGGACACTAGCACAGTAATGGGGATGGTGTTACTTGTACACTAGCACAGCAATGGGGATGTTGGGACCTGGACACTAGCACAGTAATGGGGATGTTGGGACCTGTACACTAGCACAGTAATGGAGATGATGGGGCCTGGACACTAGCACAGCAATGGGGATGATGGGACCTGGACACTAGCACAGTAATGGAGATGATGGGACCTGTACACTAGCACAGTAATGGAGATGATGGGACCTGGACACTAGCACAGTAATGGGGATTTCCACTGCCTTAGTAAGCAGATTTTCGCAGTAATATCAGAGGCACATTGTACGGTATGTTCTCCTGTATAAAGTCATCATGGATCCTTACTGCTTCCCAGCTGCATGGAAATCCCACTGTATCCACAGAGGACGTTTAGTGAGTTTGCTTCCCCTGTGATGGGCGGCCTCAGTGTCTTAGTAATGTAATTTTTCTTTCTTTAAATCAGCTGATGTCAGATAGTTACATAGATATGTAATAAAAAAAAATCTCCATTCTTCCAGTACTTATTAGCTGCTGTGTGTCCTGCAGGAAGTGGTGTATTCTTTCCAGTCTGACACAGTGCTCTCTGCTGCCACCTCTGTCCATGTCAGGAACTGTCCAGAGCAGCAGCAAATCCCCATAGAAAACCTCTCCTGCTCTGGACAGTTCCTGACATGGACAGAGGTGGCAGCAGAGAGCATGGTGTCAGACTGGAGAGAATACACCACTTCCTGCCGGACATACAGCAGCTGATAAGTATGGGAAGAATGGAGATTTTTTAATAGAAGTAAATTACAAATCTATATAACTTGGCAGCAGTTAATTTGAAATATTTTTTTTTCTGCTGGAGTTCCCCTTTAATAGACTACAGTACCATATTCAGCCACTTGGTGGGGTTGTGAGCAGTACAGGTGATCACTTAGGAGGAGTAATCACTATGTCTGTTATTATTAGTGATTGTATGAGCAGGTTTATTGACCTGTTCTGTGTTTTTCATCCTTTCTCTTACAGACTGTATATTTCCACACAAGACTGAGTGATCCCGGGATTGTCGCCGTGGTCGAAGTCGTGGCTATAACCAAAAGACGCGATGGCGGGAGGCAGGAATCATCATGTGGCTTTGGTTTGATGCGTTTATTTACCGGCCAGTCCGAGGAGGAAGAGGCAAGTCAGCAGAAGAGGTAACACAGCGTGGAGATACACTATGGTGACCTGAGGGAGAGAGCGAGTAAGCTCCGGCAACAACGAAATAAAGATGGCTTCATGTCCTGAGAGGGTCCGGGAGCCGGTCAGGATCTGTATCCAAGACTTGCACACAGTTTTTTTCCTTTTTTGTTGCCCTATTGTTGGAAAGTCACATGGTCACCTTACACTTTAGATGATCAGCTGATCAGGCCAAAACCAGAAAGATTTATCTGACACCATTTTAATGTGTATGGACGGTGTTTAAAAGGAATGTTTAAATGTTAAATGGGCCTCACCATGGGCCTCACCATGTGAGGTGGAAGTCCAGATAAAAGCTCAGAATAATGCTAGGGCTGCCTTACACCTGTCTCCCAAGCTCTATATACTAATAAAGCAAGTACAAAATAAGTTAATAATGCTGCTAAAATGGAGATTTTCGCAAACCGCAAAAGGACTGTGCAGATCGTAGTTACTTTTGTTAAAACTGGTTCCTCAGCTGGGCCTCACCAACAACTAGGGGGCGCCTCACTGGTGAGGCCCGTCTTACAGTTTGAGAAGCACTGCTCTATATTATAAAATAATCCTGATATCCTGCAGTTCTCATTCTCACCACTGGGGCTAAAACTAAGCTGAGGCTTCCTGTTTTGTCTGTGGTGATAGGAAGAGGCTGCTGTAAAGTGATCTGTACAGCATTGCAGCGTCATGTGACGACAGTAGATAGAGGAGACAATAGCAGCTGCCTGTGGAATGATCTCTTCACAGGTCAAAGAGCGCGTTCAGTAATGTCTCACATTCATCTCTAGGAGGCAGAGTCTGTCTATTGTTGTCTATGTCCATGAGGCTTGCTGTAAAGCATGTCACTAAACGCTGTTAAGAACAGCTCTGGCAATATGGCCGCCCCCTAACAATGTAAAAAAAATTACAGTCAGAAAATAGAAACTGATTAAAATAAAAGAAGAAGTTTTAGTATCTGACTCTAATCAGTAACAGAAAATGTAGGTGACACCTTCCCTTTCAGTTACTGGCTTCGTCTCTCATATTGCGTCCTATAGTCATCAAGGGCTTGGATTGGGCAACAGTGAGTATCAGAAGACATCATTGGTGAGCGTCCTTTGGTGTCCTTAAATAAGAGACAATATGTCTGACTACTAAGGTTCTCGGACCCTCTAAGAAGCCCTCTCTGTGATGTCGGCCAAGTGTGGTAAGGAGCTGACGACATCCGTGGTTCTTTGGGATCTCTTCATTTATTTCTTATATATTGGAGCATCTGCAAATGTTTCAGAGTAGGAAAAGGTTCTTGTGTTTGTCTTGTCTTGTACTTACCTGTTGTAGCTGATGTGGCAGGTGTGGGGGGTTTTAGCCATAATGGTTACAATTTACTCGCTGAAATGATTGTTAATAAGTTTGACCCAATATTTGCAATGATTTTTGGAAATTCATGATAAAAAGAACCAAAAATGCAATGTGTGAACACTACCCCTGACTCCTTTATATCCTGATCCCAAAGAGACAGCATCAGCATACAGATCCGAGTTGGGTGGGGTCTAATATGTGATGGTCATCCTGTAGTTCACACGAAGTCAGCTGACCCAGGACACACCCCTTCCTCTGTTTTTTTTTTTTTTTTTTTTTGGATTCAGGCTGGTGATCACATGACCCAGTTACAGTAATGAAACAGATGGCACTGTAGGTCTAGTGATGGTGAGTGTGCATGATATAGGCCAAAAAAAAAAACCTGCAATGCCACCATTAAGTAGAGGTTTCTAAGACAATGAAAGCTCCGACTGTCATGGAAGCAGGGCTGTGGAGTCGGAGTTGGAGCTAGTTTTGGCTGGAGTCGGAAAAAAATGTACCGACTCCAACTCCAGCTTTAAAAAAATCTTTAAAAAATGTAGAACTGAATTTTGATATAAAATTTTACAAGTTTTGCTCATGAATACACAGTGGTACCTCGGTTCTCGAATTTAATTGGTTCCGGAAGGCAGTTTGAAAACGGAGCAGTGTCTTCCCATAGGAAATAATGTAAATGTGATTAATTGGTTCCAGCAGCCACCAATAATTCCCTACAATCCTCATTTATTACACTGATAAGTGCTCCGTATAATCACTACAGTACAGAACAGAACAGCACTATATACTGTACAGGACATTAAACATAAGAAATGTTCATCAGAACCAGCAATTATAGTCCAGTAGTCACCAACTCCTCAGCCATCCTTTACTGTACAGCGTCCCCCCCCATCCAAGCACTGTAATGTATGGGAGATGGTGGTGCACTGCCTGTACTACTACTGCACTGTATATGCACTCCAGCAGTCTTATACAGCACTGTACTGTATGTGAAGCCTCACCACTGCTTAACTCGCCAGGTACAACCCACCATCCACGCTCGCAAAAACGTTCGAATACCGAGCAAGGTTCGAATTCCAAACACTACTTCTGGGTAAATTTTCGTTCGAATACCAAGCAGTTCGAGTTCCAAAGCGTTCGAAAACCGAGGTATTACTGTACTGTATATTATGAGCAACATTCTAATAAGACACTGGCCCTAGTACATAAGGGGGGTCATGGAAAAGTTGTCGGTCACTATTTAAAGGGAACCAATCACTGGAAAAACGCATATAGAGCTTTTGAAATGTGCTGTTAGAGCACACAGCACACTTGGCACACGTGTTTCCATAGCCTCCGTGCCTTCCCCGTGTAAGCCGCAAAGTAACTTTATAAAACTGGCGCCCTGTATGCTAATTACCTGAGGTAGTCACCTGGGCGGTGTTCGGCTAGCAGGTAGTCACGGTCCCCTGGGCGTTCTTCCGCTGTAATCACGCCCCTCTGGGCATGATTCAAATGGCCGAGTAACTGTGACATTCTGATGCCGGACGCCGCCGCACATGCGCAGTGCAGCCGCTTCCATTCCGGCGGTACTGCGCCTGTGCAGAATAGCCTCGAATAGCCTGTTAGCCGGAGTTCGAGGCTATTCTGCACAGGCGCAGTACCGCCGGAATGGAAGCGGCTGCACTGCGCATGTGCGGCGGCGTCCGGCATCAGTACGTAAGCGCGCCGACGTTGGGCACGGCGCGCTCCCGAGTGACGCCACAGCCACTCTGCCATTTGAATCACGCCCAGAGGGGCGTGATTACAGCGGAAGAACGCCCAGGGGACCGTGACTACCTGCTAGCCGAACACCGCCCAGGTGACTACCTCAGGTAATTAGCATACAGGGCGCCAGTTTTATAAAGTTTCTTTGCGGCTTACACGGGGAAGGCACAGAGGCTATGGAAACACGTGTGGCAAGTGTGCTGTGTGCTCTAACAGCACATTTCAAAAGCTCTATATGCTTTTTTACAGTGATTGGTTCCCTTTAACAGTTTGTTTCTGAGCTGGAAGAGTCCATTGTGTGGGGGGAGATCTGTGCTGTTCTCTTCCTGGATGCTGGATGACTGTATATGAGCAGCAGTGTAATATGGAGATATCCCGTGTAATATAGAGCAGGAGGAGAAGACATAAATAGTGTAGCTGTAACCTCTGTCCTCAGTGTGGTGTTTTCTCTCTGGGAGAAGATTGTGTGTTTTTCTTCAGTGTTCAATGGCTGCAGCTGTGTGTGTGTGCTATGACTACAGCAGGCTGTGTGTGTGCTATGGCTGCAGCAACTGTGTGTGTGTGTGTGTGTGTGCACACACTATGGCTGCAGCAGGCTGTGTGTGTGTGCTATGGCCGAAAGCAGTATGTGTGTGTGTGTGGTATGCGCTATGGCTGCAGCAGGCTGTGTGGGTGTGTCTGGATGCTATGGCTGCAGCAGGCTGTGTGTGTGTGTGTGTGTGTGTGTGTGTGGTGTGCGCTATGGCTGCAGCAAGCTGTGTGTGTGTGTGCGCTATGGCTGCAGCAGGCTGTGTGTGTGCTATAGCTGCAGCAGGCTGTGTGTGTGTGCTATAGCTGCAGCAGGCTGTGTGGGTGTGTCTGTATGCTATGGCTGCAGCAGACTGTGTGTGTGTGTGTGTGTATGTGCGCACACTATGGCTGCAGCAGGCTGTGTGTGTGTGTGTGTGCGCTATGGCCGAAAGCAGGCTGTGTGTGTGTGTGTGTGTGTGTGTGTGTGGTGTGTGCTATGGCTGCAGCAAGCTGTGTGTGTGTGTGTGTGTGTGTGTGCGCTATGGCTGCAGAAAGCTGTGTGTGTGTGTGTGTGTGTGTGTGTGTGTGCGTGCGCTATGGCTGCAGCAGGCTGTGTGTGTGTGTGTGCGCGCTATGGCTGCAGCAGGCTGTGTGTGTGCTATAGCTGCAGCAGGCTGTGTGTGTGTGTGTGTGTGTGCTATAGCTGCAGCAGGCTGTGTGGGTGTGTCTGTATGCTATGGCTGCAGCAGGCTGTGTGTGTGTGTGTGTGTGTGCGCGTGCGTTCGTGCCCCCACAGTGACCTCTATATCACTGTGTGACCCCTCTCTATAGCACTATGTGTGACCTCTATATCACAGGGATCTGGCATTGTTAGAAGTGTTTCTGTGTGTATGGCAAATATTCAGTTAGAAACATAGAAGACGGTCAGCAGAAAAAGACCATCTGCTCCATCTAGTCTAGTTCTGAGTTGTTCAGGACATGGAGGCTGGAGACTGGCTGCATCCACTGCACACACAGGAGAAGCTGCTGTATATACAGTATATATTCCCTCAGAAGTCGCCCCAGGATCATGTAGGACATTAGGGAGAAGCTGCTGAGCCAGTGTGATAAATAACTCCCCTGGTATATGACCGGACATTTATGAAGGAGCAGGAGTCGGGAGTCTGAGTCGGTCCTGATAAAACTTCGGAGTCGCAGTTGGAGTCGGTCCTGATAAAACTTCGGAGTCGCAGTTGGAGTTGCGGCTTACCGACTCCACAGCCCTGCGATGGAGGGGATCTGGGTACAATACTGAGCACCTTCACCCCTTTTCACCATTCCAAGAACATTTTGCTAAATGTGGAGGTCCTCCAGATATAGAAGTAACTGTGACCCCTGTCAGCCCTTGTAGAGTTCCCGGCTCCCAATCCAGCATTACTGGGGGGGGTTGTTTGTGGAGGAGCCTAATGGTCGCTGTGTGTTTTTGAATTCTCAAATTATAAACTGGCACGGTAAAGCGCCCAGATGGCTCCTCGTCCCCGCTCCTCGCTCCGAAGAGGAAAAACCAGCGAGGAAATAATGTTTGAAAATATTTACTGCTTTATTTGGGTGTAATTTGGGCAACGCTTTCTCATTTAGATTGATGTAATAGCATATTGTGTATATGATTACACGGTCGAACGTGCCGCCTGAAAAGCCAGGGATCCTGCGAAAACGGCCTAATAAATGTGGCAATACAGTCATGGAGACGAGGAGACTGTCATTATCCCAGACACGCTCCTCTAAAGAGACGTCTCTATTGCTGTATGTAATGTTCTGCTGATGTGAAGAATGAAGCCGCCACTAATAGAATATTGGGTTGGAGAGATATTAAGTTACCGGAGCGTGAAGCCTTGGCACTACTTTCTTTTTTTTTTTTCTTCTGAGGTCAATCTGCTGCTGGTAGAATATTAATCACGAGCCAGCCGATCGGTGCGATTCTCCAAATCCTAAACCGGACAGACGTCATAGGATTATTCACAATCTGATTTGTCAGTCTCAGGCGCCATCTTGCCAACCCAAGTGACGGTGACCCATTCGATTATAGGCGATGACTAGTGTTGAGCGGCGTTGCCGAATAGTTTGGGTTCTGGTATTTTTTTCTCGAAAACATTTATCTCGACAATGCCCAAAGCTCGTGTGCGGCAAATATTGCTGAACCCAATCTATTCGGCAAACTATACGGCTATTTGCTTAGTGCCGCTTTGCTCTGCTTCATTCTAGCGCTGTGCAAATACATGGACGTTGACTCCTTTCTTGGCATTCGTTTGTTGTCACTATCATTATGTTTCTTTTTGGCGCCAGTTTGCTGTTGGCAATGGTTGTAAGGAGTTACACATTTCCCATGATAGTTGGCACTAGTCCATTCTCGGAATCGGTGCCAGGTCTTATATGTATAGTAATATGCATGGCCCGAAAAGCTGAAAAAACATACGTCCATCCAATTCAGCCAATTATTCTGCTGTGTTTATCCAGAAGAAGAAAAATGCACAGAGAAAAGAGACAAATTTCCACAGTTTAGGAAAACAAATTTCTTCCTGACTCCAACTCAGAATAAATCCCTGCATCAAGGGGCGCACTTACTTACCCAGGCAGATCCCAACGCTGTTTTGTTCCTCTGTTTTTAGGTCGGTCTGATCCCACTGTGGGATCACATGACCATGTCTCTTCTGTCAGCCAGATGTTATAGTTGTTCCAGATGTTATAAAAGCAACTCCATCTATGTATGCTGATTTCCCCTTCTTGGACGATTAAAAAGAATCCAAAATCCAAAAGCACCTTATACATACCTGATCGCGCTGGGTCCCGCTTCTTGAGGCGGTCGGGTGGCGGAGATTTCAGCTCCTGTGATTCCAACTTCCATAGAGAATGACTGGTGAGTCCGACGCTCCGTCATTCTCTATGCGCGTTGGACTCATCTCAGGAGCGCGCGCGCCGGGCTTCGGACGCTGAAATCTCCGTCACCCGACCGTCTCAAGAAGCGGGACCCGGCGCGATCAGGTACCTAAAAGGTGCTCTAGCGGGGGGCGGGAGCCTGTCACCCCGGCATCGGGGGTGACAGGTTCCCTTTAAGGCATCCTCGTCAAGCCTAAAGCTTAGTAACTGACTCTAAAGAGACTTTGCTAAACTTGAGATTCTTCTAAGACTCTCTATACCTGCTAAAGCAGTGAGTCAAGTGTCCAAAGTATTATCTGGGATATTGCCAGCCAACTCTCAAGCCATTGGGATGTTTTTGCACTTTGCACACATGGACTCTATTTATTGTGTACTGCACCTTTTAAGAAAAAGTTTCAACCTGTTTCAAGGGGTTTTCCGTGTACTTTGACATAGCTCTTATAAACTTGTCTTGCCATATATAGGTAATATGTGCCATTGGCTTCAATAGCCTATTTTGTCTCTTTCTCTAATTTTGTACATTATTTACATGGTGCAGTGACCTCACCCCACGCCGGCCTCTATCCAAGTAGAGTATTTGCTTTCAGAACCCCCCAAACGGCTCTCTGCATTGCCGGACCGCTGTACCCCCTGCCAATCTCCGTATCGGGAGAGCACTCTTCCTCCTTACTCGGCTCTCTGTGGTGGCTCCATAGGAATGAATAGAGCTGCAGGTCACGTGCCATATCCGCGGCTCTATTCATTACACAGAAGTCGGGGGGAGAGGGGGAGACTGTCTGAGGTCATGTGATCTCATGGGTGGGGGGGTGCTGCTTTGGATGAAATGAATATAGGTTGTATGGAAAAATTTAATTGCTCCATCCGTAAAGGGGGATTACTAAAATCACTGCTACAAAAACAGCGCCACCCCTGTCTTCAGGTTGTGCTTGCTATTACAGTACTGCTTCATTCACTCCCACACAGAGGACCAGAGTAGTGCTGTTTCTGGAAGAAATCGGCCATGTTTTTTCTATGGTAAGATAACTCCTTTAAGGGATTACATCTAATTTTATGTTTGTTTTTTTTTTCAGGTTGACCCTTTACCATGGATCGCCTCGAGCCTTGTTACATCCGGCTTTTAAAGACTTGGCAGAGTGTAAGTGTAATATGTTTCTTCCTCCTGGCCCCTGGCATCTAACCTTTCACTATATCATGACATCAGCATGATCCCAGTCATATAGAAGGGTTATTCCATATGATATATTGCTTTTTCACATAACACATGAATGTCTGTTGCCTCATATGTAGGTGCCTAGACCTCTACGCTACTGCAGCTTCACCACCAGCTTTATAGCAAGGATGAGGAAACCTTCAGCCCTCCAGGTGCTGCAGAACTACAATCCCCATAATGCCTGGAGGGCCAAAGGTTCCCTGTCCCTGAGCTATATCCTCACATTGGCGTCAAAAGATGATCAACCATGGTGTAATATGTAGCTTTGTCCACCGGGGGCGCCAGTAAGCTGCATCCCTGCCTGAATATCCGGAGAGCCTTTATAACCCACAAAAGAGAAGAGCGGTGTAATTTATTGCCTCCTCCCTGATAAACCACCATAAAAAATGAAGTATTGGCGAATGTCTGCATCAGCCCTGAGGAAAACCCGCAGACTGCAGAAACACGTATGAAAGATGGATGTTGTTAATTTCCATTTCTATGTTGGCTGGTAATCCGTATGTGCAGGTCCTCCTGCGGCTGCACCTTATCGCACACCGGCACATACATCATCGCTCCCTCTAATCACAGACCATCGCTTCCCCAGATTTTTATTATTCCCTTTAGTTCTTCTGAGTAATTGTATCAACGTTATTCGCTGCATCGTCCGCCGCCCGTAATTAATTTACCAAAATGAAAGTTTAAGCAGAAATTAAATTTTTTTTTTTCCTTTTGCTAAAATTCGAGAAGAAGGCCAGAAGCATTTCTTTTAGTCACGTATAGTAAATGCATAAAACTATACAAAGCTGATTAAAGCAACGTGTTTTTTTTGGTGTCAGAAAGTTATACGTTTGTGATTTACTGCTATATAGAAATCTTCAGTCTTCCAGTATTTATCAGCTGCTGTATGTCCTGCAGGAAGTGGTGTATTCTCTCCAGTCTGACACAGAGCTCACTGCTGCCACCTCTGTCCATGTCAGGAACTGTCCAGAGCAGGAGAGGTTTTCTATAGGGATTTGCTGCTACTTTGGACAGTTCCTGACATGGACAGAGGTGGCAGCAGAGAACACTGTGTCAGACTGGAGAGAATTCCTGCAGGACATACAGCAGCTGCTGAGTACTGGAAGACTGGAGATTTTTATATAGAAGTAAATTACAAATCTGTTTAAATTTCTAACAGTTGATTTGAAAGAAAATAATTTTGCTGGAGTACCCCTTTACTATGAGAAATGGGTCTGTCCTGAGTCAGCTGACTTCCTGTGAAATACAAAATGATACCCCCTCCCAGCTCTATGGAGGACATCCTCCAAAGCCTCTGCCCCCATTTACACTGCTGGATTTAGTAAAAGGTGCCTGTCTCTTAGTGCCCCCGGCTGGAGCTGCACCTGTCGCAGGAATCTGCTCCTCCTCCGAGCAGGTGTAGATTTTGCACGGTTTCATCTGTTTCCAGGTGTAAACTATGGTAAACTAGGTGTGGGAGAAGGCTGCGTCCCCCCTAATAATAAACAGAGGAGTGACCCCCACTGCGCAGCACTGAAGGGGTTACTCACCGCATCGGCCCCTTTCCACGAAGCAGTCATGTACAGGACACCTTTCATTTCTGTGTGTAATAATTTGCCGGGCAGATCACATAATCCACAGGCTGAGCCGCTGCCGGGATGAATTATCAGGGAGACGCTAGAAGTCTCTGCCTGCCGATCCCGGATAATGCAGCAAATTGTGCAAATTGTCTAAAATTGTTTGAAGACACAAAAGTGAAATTTTTATTGATTCCTTGTCCCGGACTGAAGATTTATCACCTGGTAATAAAACCATTGCCGCGGCCAGACGTTCCGAAAAAATAACAGTTTACACAGTGAGATATGTGTCAACTTTACCGCCCTTTGTTTGCAGTTAAAGGGATTTTCTGTCTGGGTTTAATGAGAGTGCACAGACTGTGTATCAGATGACATAGCTGATGACATCATCATTGTTACTTTATATCTATATTACTCATGAACAGCGAATCTGCTTGTACATATAGACTATGTTCATGCAACAGATCTTTTTTAATGACAAGAATGGCCGTTGGTTGCAATTAAAAGGACTGTTCTTGTCATAGAAAAATGTGTTGCAGTGAAGTCTATGCAAACAGCGTTTTTCACAGGACTTATTGAACAATGGGCCTTGTTTGCTACGGCCATGAAATCAAAGCAATTTTCAGTGCAATGACGGCACTGTTTGGCACTCAATACAACGGACTTTCTTTTTGAGTGCGGAACAACAGCCCTCTCCTGAACATAGAACATGCTATGCCCCTCCCTCTCCTGCACAAAGAACATGGTATGCCCCACCCCTCTCCTGCACAAAAAACATGGTATGCCCCACCCCTCTCCTGCACAAAGAACATGGTATGCTCCACCCTTCTCCTGCACAAAGAACATGGTATGCCCCACCCCTCTCCTGCACAAAGAACATGGTATGCCCCACCCCTCTCCTGCACAAAGAACATGCTATGCCCCTCCCTCTCCTGCACAAAGAACATGGTATGCCCCACCCCTCTCCTGCACAAAGAACATGGTATGCCCCACCCCTCTCCTGCACAAAGAACATGTTATGTCCCACCCCTCTCCTGCACAAAGAACATGGTATGTCCCAGATTACTAGAGACAGATTTCCCCTGACAGCAGGCAGTGGACAGCAGATTGCAGAGCAGTGTGAGATCAAGCTGTTTTTCAGGACCACCCCACCGGCATCCCTGCACCAGAGCTGATTGATTAAGATTTAAAAAAAAAACCTCAGCGATGTATTTAAGATATAGGCGATCACATGGAGGGAATTTGATTGAAACAAAAGCCCACATGTAAGCTGGCCATTCACATGGTGCTGACCAGTCGGATGCTCATTCACCAGACCCCTGTCCTGATCAGCCCTCATACACCCTTAACTGAGCGGGCATGTGTTCTATATAGTGAGAAGGTAGAAAGCCAGACTCCTCAGGTGGCCATTTACCTTCATAAGAACAAAAAGTTTTGACAAATGAAATCCAGCGTCCCCGATCTTTTTTACCCCCCCAACATCTGTTGCCTGGAGAGAGTCGGGAGGCCCCAAACACATAATACATTCATGGCGTTCATCTGACACATATGTAATATGACTTAATGTCTCCCACCACCCTCCCCGCCTATCAGCTCCCATTCATTCACATACAATACGTATTAAGAACTAAGAGCATCTCATTTCTGAACACATCCTATTTACTTGGTTTGGGGTTTGGGAGATTTTCTTGAGTCATTTTGTGCCTTTACCTTGTCTCCTACTGTGATCCACCACTAAATTGTCCTCCGCTCTTTGATGTACATCACACATTGAAATTGCCACAATTTGCTTCCAAATCTCACAGCCTGAAAATGTCTTCTTGCAGTGAACAGACACATGACGTTGATTGAGAAGAGTCACATTCAGTACGGCCTGAGGACCCACAGCGCACTAAAAGAAGTCTCTCATCTGCTCCCACCGGACGTTCTTATTTCAGGGTCGGAAAGAATTCCTGGTCTTATACCAGGGAGAGATGAGACAGGTGAGCACTCTACTGTGTGACAGTATAGCTATATGTCTACTCTGTACAAGAGCATAGCTACCATAATACTGCCCCATATACAGCAATATAACTACTATAATACTGCCCCTATATACAAGAATATAACTACTATAATACTGCTCATATATAGAGGAATATAACTGCTATAATGTATAAGGTAGATGAAGACAGCACTCACCCGGTATGAGACAGCTCACTTTATTCCATGGATTGCGGGTAGCAGGGAGGGAGAGGTAAGGACGCGCACTGGGACGGCCGTTTCGGGGACACGCCCCCTTTGTCGACCAGGTGACAACTGCTATAATACTGCCCCTATATACAAGAATATACTACTATAATACTGCTCCTATATACAGGAATATAACTACTATAATACAGCTTCTATATACAGGAATATAACTACTATAATACTGCCCCCTATAGACAGGAATATAACTACTATAATACTGCTCCTATATACAGGAATATAACTACTATAATACTGCTCCCTATATACAGGGATATAACTACTATAATACTGCTCCTATATACAGGGATATACTACTATAATACTGCTCCTATATACAGGGATATAACTACTATAATACTGCTCCTATATACAGGAATATAACTACTATAATACTGCTCCTATATACAGGAATATAACTACTATAATACTGCCCCCTATATACAGGGATATAACTACTATAATACTGCCCCCTATATACAGGAATATAACTACTATAATACTTCTCCTATATACAGGGATATAACTACTATAATACTGCCCCCTATATACAGGAATATAACTACTATAATACTGCTCCCTATATACAGGAATATAACTACTATAATACTGCTCCCTATATACAGGAATATAACTACTATAATACTGCTCCTATATACAGGGATATAACTACTATAATACTGCTCCTATATACAGGAATACAACTACTATAATACTGCTCCTATATACAGGAATATAACTACTATAATACTGCTCCTATATACAGGGATATAACTACTATAATACTTCTCCTATATACAGGGATATAACTTCTATAATACTGCTCCTATATACAAGAATATACTACTATAATACTGCTCCTATATACAGGAATATAACTACTATAATACTGCTCCCTATATACAGGAATACAACTACTATAATACTGCTCCCTATATACAGGAATATAACTACTATAATACTGCTCCCTATATACAGGGATATAACTACTATAATACTGCTCCTATATACAGGAATATAACTACTATAATACTGCTCCTATATACACATGAATATAACTACTATAATACTGCTCCTATATACAGGAATATACTACTATAATACTGCTCCTATATACACATGAATATAACTACTATAATACTGCTCCTATATACAGGAATATAACTACTATAATACTGCTCCTATATACAGGAATATAACTACTATAATACTGCTCCTATATACAGGAATATAACTACTATAATACTGCTCCTATATACACATGAATATAACTACTATAATACTGCCCCCTATATACAGGAATATAACTACTATAATACTGCTCCTATATACAGGGATATAACTACTATAATACTGCTCCCTATATACAGGAATATAACTACTATAATACTGCTCCTATATACAGGGATATAACTACTATAATACTGCTCCTATATACAAGAATATAACTACTATAATACTGCCCCTATATACAGGAATATAACTACTATAATACTGCCCCCTATATACAGGAATATAACTACTATAATACTGCTCCTATATACAGGAATATAACTACTATAATACTACTCCTATATACAGGAATATAACTTCTATAATACTGCCCCCTATATACAGGAATATAACTACTATAATACTGCTCCTATATACAGGAATATAACTACTATAATACTGCTCCTATATACAGGGATATAACTACTATAATACTGCTCCTATATACAGGAATATAACTACTATAATGCTGCTCCTATATACAGGGATATAACTACTATAATACTGCTCCCTATATACAGGGATATAACTACTATAATACTGCTCCTATACACAGGAATATAACTACTATAATACTGCTCCTATATACAGGAATATAACTACTATAATACTGCTCCTATATACAGGAATATAACTACTATAATACTGCTCATATATACAGGGATACAAGTACTATATTACTGCTATAGGTGATTTGTGGTAATAGAAAACTCCGTAGCACTCTTTTCATGCAGCAGTGATAAATAGTTTATTTACAGCGTGATGGGAACAAAGCCAGGTACATATGCAATAATGATGCAAGCAAAAAATTATTTTTGGTAGAAGCGACTGATGACGTTTCGACCCTACCAGGGTCTTTTTCAACGTCGCTGTGGAGAGAAGAACATGCATTTAATTACCTGTTTAAAAGTACTTAGATATAAAGTGAAAAAAGTGAAAAAAACGAAAAAAAAAGAAGAAAAGAAAATGCATAAAAATCATATAGCCTAGAGGGGAGGTAAAGAAAAATGTATACATCGCGTATGATCAGATTGTCCGATCGTCAGAAGGACCTCCTATCCCAGAGTCCGTAATTCCAAAGTATATAAATACATATGGATAAGTAGTGCTGATACATATTATGCTAGTGCAGGTAGTATTGGTATATAGCGGTAGGGATACAGTATATACTGGACACAAGCATTTTCCCGGATATAACGGGGAGTGATGTACATACATGATGCGAAAAATACATGATGAGAAAATAATTATACATGATGAGAAAAATCCAGTGGGGTCACCAGTCAATAATGAGTAGGGAAGGGTATGGGGGGAACTTAAAGATAGGTCAAGTATGGGTAAGGTGGATGGGAAAATATGGGAGTATGGTAGGTGACATGAGAGCAAGGCATAATGTGTAGGGTAGGGAACAGGAAAGGTATGCAATATAGTCGGATGATAGGGAACCGGGTAGTATGTATGTAGTATACGTATGTAGATAGTGGGGAGCAAGGTATCACGGGGGATACAGGGTATCTACATAGGTGATTAGTGGTTCTGTCCCCTGTGAGATCCATAAGCGGCATCCCCCCTCCCCCCCCCCCCATGTATCCGCAGTGAGGTGACGCACAGGGAGAGCACAGTGAGCAGACATGTTTGCACATCGGCCTGTTGTTTGTTTAACTTTTATTTTTTCACATAATTTGGACACCAAGTGCGTCTTAGACTGGCGTAATAATGAATGTGGTGGGGGAGGGGGTTCTTTGGCTGCCTGAGCCGTGATTTTGTTTGTTATTGTCTCCTATGATGTTTTTGGTTGGTGCTGTGCGGAGATGCTGAACTGTTCGGGTTCGGCATCATTCTGTAAACTGGAACTTTTGGCATTTGGACCTGGAGCAGTTGGATGCCAGGAAATCATGGATACAGTCTAAGGCCAATGGCTGTGTCCGTGGTTTCCAGAACTCACAGGGCGGCATCCAACTTCTCCAGATGTGTGCAGTTATATGAACCCAAACAGTTCGACAGCTCCATTCAACACTGTTCATGGTAAATGTACCTTGACAACACCAGTTGCCCCCCACAGGGGCATTGGCCGTCCCTCCTCTCTCGTGGACCTATTGAACCAACCAACACCCCCCCCCCCCACACACACACCCACCCACACCCCCCCCCACACACACACACATACGGATCCATTGCCAGAGTCCTGTGATGGTGGTGGCTTATCTCCATAAGAATAAACATGCCCCTCTTCTCCCCCACACCCCGCAGAAATCAGATTATCGCTAGTAATGGATTTGATGACATAGTGGTCAGGTCATTGATTAGTAAGTGGAGACGCTATTGATTGGTCTAATCCCAGCTGGATTTCTTTGTATATCACAACGAACCAAACTTTGTGTCATTTCCAGCTGACGCCTTAAGAAAGCCTCGCCTGCAGAGGACAGCGACCTGCTACCTGGATAAACTCTACCTGATGCTCTATCCGTCCTTGGAGAAGTTTGAAGAAGAGTTATTAGCCCTGATCAATCATGATCGCTTCCCTAAGGTAATGATTATGCTCTCCCTAAGGCAGTTTCTCTTAAAGGGGCAGTGAACTTAATTTTAACAAAAAAAAACAAAAACTAAGTACTACCTTGATGTAGTCTCCAATCCCCAGTGCTTCTTTTGCACCTTTATTGCATCTCCACCGCTCCGGGCACCCAATCCAAACTTCAGAAACGCCGGCTTGTTGACCATATTGCCATGTGGCCAGAAAACTACAACCCCCAGCGTGCAAAGCAGCTGGTCTCTTACACTGGGGATAGAGGTCACATGATTTTTTTGTCTCCTGTGGGCTGGGTGAGTGAGCACATAGTAGCTAACCGAAGACCGAAAGCAGCTAGAAAGTGGTCACAAACTTATGAAGATACAGCACTTATTTCTATTTACAAATTTACAGTCTTCCAGGACTTATCAGCTGATGTATGTCCTGCAGGAAGTGGTGTATTCTCTCCAGTCTGACACAGTGCTCTCTGCAGTCCATGTCAGGAACTGTCCAGAGAAGCTCCTGCTCTGGACAGTTCCTGACATGGGCTGCAGAGAGCACTGTGTCAAACTGGACACCTTGACTTTCAGTGTCCAGTATGTAGCTCCTCTGCAGGCTCACCCGTCGAGACCTCCTCTCCTCTGTCCAGACCTCCTTTCCCCCGTCGAGACCTCCTCTCCTCTGTCCAGACCTCCTTTCCCCCGTCGAGACCTCCTCTCCTCTGTCCAGACCTCCTTTACCCCGTCCAGTCCTCCTCTCCTCTGTCCAGACCTCCTTTCCCCCGTCGAAACCTCCTCTCCTCTGTCCAGACCTCCTTTACCCCGTCCAGTCCTCCTCTCCCCACGTCCAGACCTCCTCTCCCCTGTCCAGACCTCCTCTCCCCTGTCCAGACCTCCTCTTCCCTGTCCAGACCTCCTCTCCCCACGTCCAGACCTCCTCTCCCCACGTCCAGACCTCCTCTCCCCACGTCCAGACCTCCTCTCCCCACGTCCAGACCTCCTCTCCCCACGTCCAGACCTCCTCTCCCCACGTCCAGACCTCCTCTCCCCACGTCCAAACCTCCTCTCCCCCTTTCCAGACCTCCTTTCCCCCGTCCAGACCTCCTTTCCTCCGTCCAGACCTCCTTTCCCCTGTCCAGACCTCCTTTCCCCTGTCCAGACCTCCTTTCCCCACGTCCAGACCTCCTTTCCCCACGTCCAGACCTCCTCTCCCCACGTCCAGACCTCCTCTCCCCTGTCCAGACCTCCTCTCCCCCGTCCAGACCTCCTCTCCCACCATTAACATTATCTGCCAGGTAACATGTTTTACGCTCCTCCGTGTTTCTCCTGCCGGCGGTGGCATTGACTGTATCGATGATAATAGACGTGGCATTGGTTTTTATTTATTTTGGAGGCTTAAGTTAATCTGATGTGAAGATCAGACAGGACACATGTAGCCTGACACACTACGTGAGGCGTTTCCACAATCCGCCGCTGTTACTGTCGCCGTCTCAGGAACATCTTCATACACCACTAATCTCTCTGCCGCAGGAGGATTCACTGACATTGGATTATAGATTTAAAGAAATGCAAAAAAAAAAAAATGTCTGCAGGCTTTTCTAAAGGATATAACAAGTTGGCTGTGAGATTAAAAAAATGTTTCCTTCATTGTGACGTCCTCTGTCAGGGCCCCATTACATGGGGCTATTACCTACACAGGACTATTATCAGGCAGAATCGGGCAGATATTGCTCGGTGTAATAAAGGAAAGGAAATCATCAGACGATTGTTGCCTTTCAACAAGTTCATAAATTATCAGCCGACAACCATACATTGCTACGTAAATATAAAATTTGATGCACAGCTGAGGGTGATGGGTAAAAAAAATAATAAAGATGTATACTTGCCTGTCCAGGCTCCTCTGGTTTCCCCCTGGCTTTATTCTGTGATCCCCCGCTGACTGTAGCCGTCTCCTGTCCAGGCTCCCTCAGTGTCCTGCTGCCCTTGTCCTGTGTTCCCCGCTCACTGCACATGCAGCTCACACTTCTGGTCCAGTCTTTAAATTGACAGGCTGCTCAGCCAATCAGTGGCTGCAGAGTTGTCCTGTCTTGGCCAGTGATTGGCTAAGCAACCGTTACTTCAGAGACTGGACCAGAAGTGTGAGCTGCATGTGCGGTGAGTGGGGAACACAGGACAAGGGCAGCAGGACACTGGGGGAATCAAGCCAGGGAGAAACCAGAGAAGCCTGGACAGGTAAGTATAATCTCTATTATTCTAAAGCAAGGGCCACACGGACATTACTAACAATATATACAGCCCTTGCTCTCCTGGTCTCTCCCCTCTAATATTTTAGCCTGTATATATCGGATCAGTCAGCAGTTCTTTGTTGATGGTTTCTAGGTTTGTTGATTTGGTTTCTGAAGAACAATAGATATGAATGGCCTGTGGTGATCCTGATGATGTGATGTCTGCTGATCTCTCCCTAGGGCCACCCCATGGATGGGAGCAGTGTGGTGATCCAGGAGCGGCGGCTGCACATCGGGGTGCACAATGGCTGGGGGTTCGTGCAACAGCCACAAGTTGTAGTCGTGCTCCCAGAGGTGAGGATGATGAGAGCACAATCCACACTGAGCCTAAAGAAGAAGACGATCAGCAACCAAAGGTACCGACCCTGGTCACACCACCGTGATGGGGGGGAGGGGGGGGACACAAACTTTGACAGGACTCTGTGGCGTCTCTAAAGTTTTTTACTATAAATGATCCTTATTATTCCCCTTAATACACAGCTCTGTCCGCTCTCTTATCATGTGCTGTAATATCTCATATCCCTTTGGCCTTTGCTGTGAGACTTGGATTATCCGGCCTATTCAGCGTCTGAGAACAGCAGAGACGTGTGCGTAAATCAGTGTATTTACCCTGAAGAAGCCGCTGTCCACACAGTGACATATAGCAATGTCTGTTCTCCCGTCAGCTCCTCCGCTCCAGCCCTGGTATTAAGGAGCCGCATACGTCTTCCCGAGATGGTCAGTGACCCCGGCTTCTCCATCGTCTTTCAGCTGGAATATGTCTTCTGCCTTCAGAGTGGAGTCGGCAGTAAGGTAACGTGACGCTTCCATAACTTATAGTCTGGTTATATGAGCCGTATGTGGCAGTGGTATTGTAGGGCCCCGTGTGAGTGTGAAGATGTTGTACAACTAACACAATACTATCTCATAAGTTACTGGGGAGTCCTAGGAGAAATGAGGTGGTCGGGGAATCTGAGGAGAAATGAGGTGGTCGGGGAATCTGAGCAGAAATGAGGTGGTTGGGGAATCTGAGGAGAAATGAGGTGGTTGGAGAGTTGTTAGGCACCTCTGGGTAGCTGGGCTCGTGTTGCTCCGTATTGTAAGCCATGGTTGGTGCTGTAGAGCAGTTCTATTACTCTGTGTCAGGACGGATTTCGGTGACTCTCTAAGTTGTGATTAGTTTGCTGCCGTCTTATACATCATGCACCTGTAGTTGTCACTCATCCCGTATCGGTGTGTAGAAGGATTCCTGATGAAGCATATAGGATTTCTTATTGAATCCCCACCTGTGGCCTCCTGTAATCCTGCACTCCGCACAGCAGATAACTTGTCGCCAGGGGCGGGCTGGGCCGGGGGGCAGGGGGGCATATGCCCCCTGGGCTGGTCTTCCCCCAGCTGTCAGGGCCGCATGGCTGCTGACAGCTGGCTGGAGTCCTCAGTGCCCCGCCTCCCCTGCTTACAGCCCCGCCCCTCTTCTCTCATATTTACCTGTGGCTGTGGTGGATCCGGACTGTGATGGAAGCGGCCGCCGAAGCCCCGCCCCCATGCCGGTAAGCCCCGCCCCCTGTATGGCCACTATGCTTTCTATAAGCCTAAAAGGCTTATGGTAAAAAGCAAACTGCTGTAGGCAGTATCTTCCTCCGGCCACCAGAGGCCGCTCTCTCCTTCCAGCTGGTTCTTCTGCAACTGGGCTAGAAGAGCCTGAAGACAGAGAAGATGGTGTCTGCAGGAAGCCAGGTACCTACACAGGAGGACATAGGGCAGGGGGAGGGGACCAAGGCTCTCCAGCTGCTGCAAAACTACAACTCCCATCATAGCTGGAGAGTGATAGGCTGTCCATGGATGATGGGAGTTGTAGTTTTGCAACAGCTGAAGAGCCAAGGTTCCCCCTCCCTGACATAGAGGATACATATACACAGGAGACCTACACAGGAGGATACATATATACAGGAGACCTACACAGGAGGATACATATATACAGGAGGAGACATACAGAGGAGTATATAGAGCATACATATATACAGGAGGAAGCATATATACAGGGGTACATAGAGGATACATATATACAGGAGGAGGCATATATACAGGGGTACATAGAGGATACATATATACAGGAGGAGGCATATATACAGGGGTACATAGAGGATACATATATACAAGAGGAGACATACTGAGGAGTATATAGAGGATACATATATACAGGAGGAGACATACAGAGGGGTACATAGAGGATACATATATACAGGAGGAGACATATATACAGGGGTACATAGAGGATACATATATACAGGAGGATACATCTATACAGGGGTACATATAGGATACATATATACAGGAGGAGACATACAGAGGGGTACATAGAGGATACATATATACAGGAGGAGACATATATACAGGGGTACATAGAGGATACATATATACAGGAGGAGACATATATACAGGAGGAGACATACAGAGGATACATATATACAGGAGGAGACATATATACAGGGGTACATAGAGGATACATATATACAGGAGGAGACATATATACAGGAGGAGACATACAGAGGATACATATATACAGGAGGAGACATATATACAGGGGTACATAGAGGATACATATATACAGGAGGAGACATACAGAGGATACATATATACAGGAGGAGACATATATACAGGGGTACATAGAGGATACATATATACAGGAGGAGACTTATATACAGGAGGAGACATACAAAGGATACATATATACAGGAGGAGACATATATACAGGGGTACATAGAGGATACATACATACAGGAGGAGACATATATACAGGAGGAGACATACAGAGGATACATATATACAGGAGGAGACATATATACAGGGGTGCATAGAGGATACATACATACAGGAGGAGACATACAGAGGATACATATATACAGGAGGAGACATATACAGGGGTACATAGAGGATACATACATACAGGAGGAGACTTATATACAGGAGGAGACATACAGAGGATACATATATACAGGAGGAGACATATATACAGGGGTGCATAGAGGATACATACATACAGAGGAGTTAGGGCTGGGCGATTAATCAAATTAATTTGCCCAGAAGGTTAGAATCAATTTCGATTAAAACCGTAAATTCAATTTTCACAAAAAATCATTGCAGGTGGAGCAGCGTAGAGTGACGGGTTGGCGGCCGGGCAAGAGGTGCAGGTCAAGCAGGCGGCGCGGAGGTGAGGTGCATGGCGGGCGGCGGTGCGTGGAGTGTCGGGCCGGAGGTGAGGTGCAGGGCGGTCGGCAGTTCGCCTAACAGAGCCGCGACTGACCTACCCCAGCTATACATATCATGTCCTGCTCCCCTCCCGGCCACACGTGCAGGTCCCCGGTCTCTGGAGGAGGCTGCAGGGACTGTAGTGGTGATAACGTTGCTTCGGGTCCTGGAGCTGAACAGCGGGATCTGCATCCCCCCCCGCTGTACAGCTCCAGTAATGGCAGTGACGCTATCACCTCTACAGTCCCTGTGGCCTGCTTCAGAGACCGGGGACCTGCACGTGTGGCCGGGAGGGGAACCTGTTTGCCGGGGTGAGAGGAGGAGGGATATGTGCACTCCTGCCCCAATCACCCCCAGCTGCCCAATCCCTCTAGAGTCACCCCCAGTCTGCCTCAGTCCCCCTCTGTCACCCCCAGCTGCCCCAGTCCCCCTAGAGTCACCCCCAGTCCCCCTCAGTCATCCACAGTCTGCCCAGTCCCCCTCAGTCACCCCAGTCTGCCCCAGTCCCTCTCAGTCATCCACAGTCTGCCCAGTCCCCCCTCAGTCGCCCAAGTCTGCCCTAGTCCTCATTCAGTCAACTCCAACTGCCCCAGTCCCGCTTAAGTCAACCCCAGTTTGCCCCAGTCCCCCTCAGTCACCCCCAGCTGCCCCACTCACCCCCCAGTTTGCCCCGTACACCCCCAGCTCTCCCAGTCATCCCCAGCTGCCCCAGTTTCCCCCAGTATGCCCCTGTCATCTCTCATCTATACCTTTATTCCTACTACACCCCTCATCTTTACCTGTACTACTAATCCCCCTCATCAGTATTACTAATACCCCTTATATCTATACCTGTACTACCTCACCCCTCATCTTTACCTGTACTACTACACCCATTATCCACTATACCTCCACTACTACACTCTACCTAGATGGAGGCACCATGTGTCCCGCTACCCCCCCCCTCGCTTATCCCGGAAATGCCCCTGCCTGCATGTGTCCCTGCTACATAGAGGATACATATATACAGGAGGGCATAGAGGATACATATATACAGGAGTACATAGTGGATACATATATACAGCAGTAAATAGAGGATACATGTATACAGCAGTACATAGAGGATACATATATACAGGGGGAGGCATATATACAGCAGTACATAGAGGATACATATATACAGGGGGAGGCATATATACAGTAGTACATAGAGGATACATATATATATACAAGAGTACATAGAGTATACATATATATACAGGAGTACATAGAGGAGGCATATATACAGGAGGACATAGAGGATACATATATACAGCAGTACATAGAGGAGACGTATATACAGAAGTATATAGATGATACATATATACAAGAGGAGACCTACACAGGAGTACATAGAGGAGACATATATACAGAAGTACATCGAGTGATATAAACTATTGTAAAAATACAGTAACCCAGCTTTCCCAGCATCTTGCGTAGTAGTCAGTATAATGAGGGTCAGGCAGCTTTCCCAGCATCTTGTATTTGTAGTCAGTATAATGGAGGTCACCCAGCTTTCCCACCATCTTATCCTCAGTATAATGGAGGTCACCCAGCTTTCCCACCATCTTATACTCAGTATGATGGAGGCCACCCAGCTTTCCCACCATCTTATACTCAGTATGATGGAGGTCACCCAGCTTTCCCACCATCTTATACTCAGAATGATGGAGGTCACCCAGCTTTCCCACCATCTTATACTCAGTATGATGGAGGTCACCCAGCTTTCCCACCATCTTATACTCAGTATGATGGAGGTCACCCAGCCTTCCAGCATCTTGTACACAGTTTTATGGGGGTCACCAGCTTTTCCACCATCTTATACTTAGTATGATGGAGGTCACCCAGCTTTCCAGCATCTTGTACACAGTATTATGGGGGTCACCAGCTTTTCCACCATCTTATACTCAGTAGGATGGAGGTCACCCAGCTTTCCCAGCATCTTATACTAAATATGATGGAGGTCACACAGCTTTCCCAGTATCTTGTAGTCAGTATGATGGAGGTTACCCAGCTTTCCCACCATCCTATACTCAGTATAATGGAGGTCACCCAGCTTTCACAGCATCTTATACTTAGTATCATGGAGGTCACCCAGCTTTCCCAGCATCTTATAATCAGTATGATGGAGGTCACCCAGCTTTCCAGCATCTTATACTCAGTATGATAGAGGTCACCCAGCTTTCCCACCATCCTATACTCAGTATAATGGAGGTCACCCAGCTTTCACAGCATCTTATACTCAGTATGATAGAGGTCACCCAGCTTTCCCACCATCCTATACTCAGTATAATGGAGGTCACCCAGCTTTCCCACCATCCTATACTCAGTATAATGGAGGTCACCCAGCTTTCACAGCATCTTATACTCAGTATGATGGAGGTCACCCAGCTTTCCAGCATCTTGTACTCAGTATGATAGAGGTCACCCAGCTTTCCTAGCATCTGTCTATGGGACCGTTCTGTGTCATCACTGAGCCGCCCCATAGACTTATACAGGAAAGTGAGTTCTGACCCTTTCTCAGGGCACAGTAGGATATTTGGTCACCAATGACTGGAAGGACCGAAGATGTTATAGGTAAGAGGCCAGAGTGGTCCTTTAAGGATGGGCTGCCAGCCTGCTACTCATGGGCCAGTGCTGTGTACTTGCCCCCCGGGCTAAAATTTGCCAGCCAGCCCCTGCTTGTCGCTATATAATCAGGTGAAGGGTTAATCCCCCAGCGTCTATTTCCATCCCGGCCTCTGGTGCTGTTCACACTCGCCCTCATCTCGGTTAATGTGTTATTGCCTCCGTCCCTTTATATTTAGATTGCTATCACTCCCGTCCAGCGCGGTGATTGCTGATCCCTCCGTTACAGCTCTGTAATCTCCGCCACATCTTGGCCCCTTCTCGTAGACGTCTTATCCAACACGATTGACTCTACAGTTTCTGCCCTTCCTGGAAGCGGCGTGTGGACCTGACCGGCGAGTCGCCCTCCAAGGTGGTGGCAAAGTCGTTTTCCTGCTGAGCCCAAAGAGAGATCCTGGGAAATGAGAAACTACTAACAAAGTGGCGCCCAGAATCCAGAGACTGTTCTTTCCTTTTGATGCCAGTAACAGAGAGAACCTCCCCTTGCCCCTGCAGGACCTGATGTGTCTGTGCTGAAGTTCTTAGTGCAGCCAGTCTGTGGGGACTCTGTGATGTCGAGCACAGTGCATGTACCTGAGACTCCATGTGACCACACAACACGCTGAGCACGGTGGAAACTGCTATATTAGAGGCTAATTGCTCTTGTAGAGAAGGTTCCGGCCATTGTGTGATACACCCCCCACCGGCCTGCCAGGAGTATGGGCCCGCGCTGTGTCCTCTACTGTTTTCTACATAGTAAAGATCAGGACGAATACTTATTTGGTGTTAATAGGAGCCTGATGTTTGTTTCATTCAGTGGCCTTGTAAATCGAGAACAAAGTCTCCATACTAACAATGGTCCAGGAGCAAAGCTGCTATTCTCCTTAAAGTGGTACCCCAGGGAAAATGTTATTCTTCCAGATCAACTGGTGCCAGAGATTTGTAAATTACTTCTACAAAAAAATCTCCAGTCTTCCAGTACTTATTAGCTGCTGTATGTCCTGCAGGAAGTGGTGTATTCTCTCCAGTCTGACACAGTGCTCTTTGCTGTCACCTCTGTCCATGTCAGGAACTGTCCAGGTCAGGAGAGGTTTCCTATGGGGATTTTCTACTGTTCTGGACAGTTTCTGACATGGACAGAGGTGGCAACAGAGAGCACTGTGTCAGACTGGAGAGAATACACCACTTCCTGCAGGACATACAGCAGCTGATAAGTATTGGAAGACTGGAGATTTTAAAGTAAAAGTAAATTACAGATCTTTAATGATGTAGCATAAGGAGTAAGGGTGCCTTTACATTCCTGGCTTTGGCTTCAAAAATCTGTCAGATAAACCTCTGTGTAAAAGGACCCTAAGAAATGCACTCCGATCACTTATCCACAGGAGGGCAGAATCACCTGGACCCCCACTCATTACAAGAATGGGGGTCCCACCTTTTGGATGGATCAGGAATGGATTTTGAAGGGTCATATACTGATTGGCTCCAATGGACTCAATCATTAGGACTGGGAAGATTATGGACATTACTGCAAAACAAACTGTGCTAATAATGAATAATAAGGACCCATAACTAGAGAGCAAAGATTACAATGAAGCCGCCTGACACCATCACACTTCTCATCACCGGCAGCTGGAGCTTCTGGGGCAGTTTCCATCCTCTTATGGACCTCATTCACGGGAAGGTTCTCAACTTCCATCCAAGAGGTAATGATCCAAGATGGCTCAGCTGTTGGAACAGCCTGTATGTCTAACCATGGCTCCATTCACACAGGGGGCACGGGACCCTCATTCCAGTGATCCCTGGAGGTCCCAGCAGTCAGAATTAGTGTTGTGGATGAGGTGTTGCCAAGATCTCAGCTGCAAGAGGGAGAACATAGACAACAGGGGGATCTTCTGCTGTCCGCCCCGATTAGGCTGGTCCATGTCTCCTGATGTGGCTGCTCCATGTCCCCCGATGTGGCTGCTCCATGTCCCCCGATGTGGCTGCTCCATGTCTCTCGATGTGGCTACTCCATGTCCCCCGATGTGGCTGCTCCATGTCCCCCAAAGTGGATGCTCCATGTCCCCCGATGTGGCTGCTCCATGTCCCCCGATGTGGCTGCTCCATGTCCCCCAAAGTGGCTGCTCCATGTCCCCCAAAGTGGGTGCTCCATGTCCCCCAAAGTGGGTGCTCCATGTCCCCCAAAGTGGGTGCTCCATGTCCCCCAAAGTGGGTGCTCCATGTCCCCCAAAGTGGGTGCTCCATGTCCCCCAAAGTGGCTGCTCCATGTCCCCCGATGTGGCTGCTCCATGTCCCCCGATGTGGCTGCTCCATGTCCCCCGATGTGGCTGCTCCATGTCTCCCGATGTGACCGCTCCATGTCCCCCGATGTGACCGCTCCATGTCTTTCGATGTGACCGCTCCATGTCCCTTGATGTGGCCGCTCCAGGTCTCTCGATGTGACCGCTTCGTGTCTCTCGATGTGACCGATTCATGTCCCCTGATGTGGCGGCCCCATGTCTCCGAGGCTGGGTGGTCAGAAGGAATGGGTGCTGGGTGTTGAAATCCAACGTGGTGCTTTCTTTCCCAACATCATTGAGTTTCTGTCAGGAGGCCCCATAACCTTAAGATCATTGATGCCGAAGTCTCCAGGTTGGGCGGCTCTTCCTCTATACGCATAGGGGCCTTATAGCTGACAGATCCCTCGCAGGAGGGTAAGGCCCCGTATTGTTTTCATCCTGCCCCTCTGGGGAACCTTCCTTGTCATCTGGTTTTGTCCTAGAGGCGATAAGATGGTGCGTTTACCTGCAGGGTTACCCAGATGGGTCTGACATGCCGGAGGCAATGTCACCTACATAAATATTCATTCTATAAAAGATGGATTATGGGAACATGAGAGCTATTCCGGGGAGCGGCTGCCGTCTCATTAGACGTCTGTCAGACTATTAATTCCCCCGTTCCTCTCTGGGTGAGAAATGTCCTATAAATTATTGAACGGTTCCGTGAATGGTGTGATGCGGTGTTATGTCCTGCGCCACCGCCGCTGCAATGGAGCCGAAACTGGGAGAACCATTCATGTCGCTGATTATTGACGGTGTATCAAAGCATTGGGGGGGCGAGGTTTATCTATGACTACATGGAGCCGTTCCTTCCAGTGATTGGAGAGCTAAACGTTCCATTGTGTGTGTAGATATATATTTAGCTGCATCATATTCCATGGCGATGTACAATGTGGTAGCACATGGATTACTACGTAGTTACATAGCTGATAGGGATGAAAAAAGACAAGTCCAGCAACCTATGACCTATCTGAATAAATCCTTGGATCAACATCCTATCACCAGAAATCTGGGTCGCATGCTGCATGCAGTGCCCAATAGATGCCTGATGTCACCGCTATTGATCACTGCCAGCAACATGCTCCCACCCCCATCTCTTCTGCAGAAGTATCAGCATGGATGGGCGGATGGTGGAACTGGAGCGCCAGAGGACCTTTTTTGCTCTCCAGATGTCCCCTTTAAACTTCTACTAATCGGCTGTCGTATGGTGGACAGCTTTATAGTGTCACTGCTCTTACAGTAAAGAATCCACACTATGATGATGGTGAAACCTTCTTTTCTCTAGATGTAGAGGACGTCCCCATGTCATGGTTACAGATCAAGGTGAAAAAAAAACTTGAAGTCATACATTTCCATCCATCTCCACCACATTCACTATAACTTGTTGAGACTCCATGTCTCTTTGGTCAGTCCAAATCACTGTAGTATTACACGGATGTCATGTCACTGGTGTGACCACCCCCTTACCGCCATGTCACTGGTGGATCCTGTCCCTCTCCGCCATGTCAATTGAGGGGCCTCCCCCTCATGTCACCTGTGGGACCTAACCTCCATGTCACTGGTGGGACCTAACCTCCATGTCACTGGTGGGACCTCACCCCCAGGTCACTGGTGGGACCTCACCCCCAGGTCACTGGTGGGACCTCACCCCCAGGTCACTGGTGGGACCTCACCCTCACCCCAAGGTCACTGGTGGGACCATCCCCAGGTCACTGGTGGGACCTCCCCCTCATCCCCAGATCACTGGTGGGACCTCCCCCTCATCCCCAGCTCACTGGTGGGACTTCCCCCTCACCCCCAGGTCACTGGTGGGACTTCCCCCTCACCCCCAGGTCACTGGTGGGACTTCCCCCTCACCCCCAGGTCACTGGTGGGACCTCCCCCTCACCGCCATGCCTGGTGTGAGACGGTCGGTGATTTCCTGACATCCCGCAATCCTTCCTGTCAATCTGTTAATGCTGAGGCCGCTCACCGCCGTCATCCAGATCTATTCATCATTCAGTGCAGATTGCTTACAGAAGCCTGAAAGTCATTGCACCCGCCAAACGCTTATTCTCCCCATCGCTTATTTACTGGGATTCAAGAACAGAACCTGAGAGTGATGAGCGGCCATAAATAATGGAGGGACCTGGCAACTGCAGGAACCGGGGGGCAAGGTTAAATACTTCATTTATTCCTGGTGCGGAATGTGGGAATTACTGAAGACGGAGCCATGAAATCAGCCTTTCTATATCTGTCACCGAGAGTTACCACTACATGTACCTAACCTAGCCGCCATTACAGGTTGTTCTGCTCCAGTAGTTCATCCACTTGAGGTTAGAGTTTGCCAAGCTCGCCCATTTTAGTGTATGAGATCCTTATGACTTTCCCCAGGACAGAGGTTAGATGATTGGATTTCAGCGTTTTGGATGTTTTCTTACCAGCATAGGGGGGGCCTCTACACCCCCCACCCCCCCTGTACATGTTCATACTGGTAGTAAGAACAATAGTGGTTGGATTGTCTCAATAGGCCCTCTATACCACCATCAGACCAAACTATGGTTGGGGGAACCCCTGGCCTTCAGCCTAGCTGCCCACAAGGCCCACGATGGTTGCCGTCCATAAAGTCTCTGATGGAAGGCAGCCGTGCAACAACCAGAACAGAAGCTGGAATCAGGGCAGGATCAACTCATTGGGAGGGCAATGGTCTTAGTGCACAGGACTATTCTCCACATTTATTATACCTTTTAGACACTTCCGGACAGTTTTCTGCCTGGTACAAAAGGGGCGGGGTTTTGTACAAAAATGAGGCGTGGTCTATTTTGCACCAAAAAATGCACTTTAATCTGACTAAAAATTCTGGTGAACTTCAAGCCAAGTAATAGATGCTGTAAACTTTTCACCTCAGTCTTTAAGTGCGACAGATTTATCAAACAGTCTGAAAACCCGGACACATTTACAGTTTGTCTAGTCTAGGTTTGCACTTAGACAGTTTTAGTAAATGTGGGCCAGTCTTTTTCTCTTGGGGTTCCCATACTTCCTACATGCATGTTGCAGTGAGCTCCCTTTGGTGCTTTCATGTTGCAGCGTTCCCCTTCAGGCTTCCTAGCATCTCCATGGCATACTGGGTGTTATCCTCCCTGTCAGCCACATGGGGCGCTGTAGGGTCAGTCACAGCCTCTGACACATCATACATATGCTCCGGTGTACCTCCATTGCTGACAGATTTGTTGTATACCATCAGCCTCATCCGTATCCAGAGGATGATATCCAGCTAGAGCCGACCCCTTTAAGAGTCACGGTTTCCATGTTGGCTCCTTCCAGGGTTTTCGCTCATGGCCGGCCGGGTTATTAAACTTTTCGACTTCACCGTCAGTTTCTGTGAATCTGACAGAAAAATGACATATTTACCGGATGTGTTCACCGCTAAATAAGTACAGAGCCTGGGAACAATGAGAAAGGTCGCTGCTGAGGAGAGAAATGAGAAACTTCATCTATAATGATAATTACAGCGGCCGCCGGGACCTAAATATCACACGGTGACTAATCCTTTCCACATGGCAGTGACTCGTGCAGCCGCCACTTTGACACCGCGCTGTCACTTCCCCCATCGGTGAGAATTTATAGGGGACTGATGTGAAAGACACTTAAAGGAAATGAATATTCATGGGAATCACAGCGGCATCCATTGTACGGCATTTCATTTAGAATACGTATACTTAAAGGGATACTCTGGCTGTAGACGCTTATGGCATAGCTCAGGAATATGGGATAGGTGGGGGTCTACCTGGCTAATTACATCATGAAGGGAATTACTATATTATTTTAGTTTCTTTTAAAAGATTATCAGGGTATGGCCGTTTTTAAAGGGGTACACTGGAGAAAAAATGTATGCAGATCTGTAAATAAATTCTATTTAAAAACCTCCAGTCTTCCAGTACTTATGAGCTGCTGTATGTCCTGCAGGAAGTGGCGTATTCTTTACAGTCTGACACAGTGCTCTCTGCTGCCACCTCTGTCCATGTCAGGAACTGTCCAGAGCAGGAGAGGTTTTCTATGGGAATTTGCTGCTGCTGCTCTGGACAGTTCCTGGACGTGTCTCCTATGCAGCTGAGCACAGAGGCCACTTGGAAAAGCCAGACGTCACTGTGCCGGAGCATTGGGGCGTCCCTCCTTCTCCTCCTGTACTGATTGGATTGCTGAACTGCTGGTACTGTAGTATGAAGATCTGCAAGGTGTTGGGGGACGCTGTTGGCCAGTGTATTCGGAGGGGAGCAAAGCTCTGTGCACAGTGATGTCCTTCCTCTCCAACTGAGGGAGCTGGCCTGCTGCCCACCCACTTAGAGCGGGGACCGTCATTATGAGGGGAATCCCCGCTCCTGTAACCTTGGTGTCTTAACACTTCAATAGGTGTCAGAAGAACAATAATCTCTAACAATAGTCCAGCTGACAGTTATCTCCCCGATTTTGTTCAGACACCAAGGTGTTCGGAAACTGAGGTATTACTGTATAGCACCGATAATAATCAAGAACGATAAAAATGGTGGAGACAGAAGAGAATTCAGAGACGCCAGATCCCCCAGCTCTCTGTATTATTGAGATCTCTGTGTGTGAGGGATGACTTTATATACAGGTCAGAGGAAGGAGACGGAAGAAGTGAGCTCTGGTAACGAGAGAGTTACTGCCATGCATTCTGGGAAATACAGCTGCTTCCTGGTCACATGATCACACCGATACTCGCTCACAGAGAGTGACCAGACCAGAGCTGCAGGAATAGACAAGAAAAATAGTGGAACTGACCCTGGAAAGCGTCTGTATCTACATGGAGGGCGTTAGGATAGTAGTGTAGAGGCCCTATTACACATAATGATTATTGTACTTGGCCGATTACCAGTCCTTCCCAACGATAATTGTTTGGTGTGAAAGGGCATGTTAAAAGACCACGTTCCACCGATATGCACAATGTCGGCTGAAAGTGGTCATTCAACATGAAAAATCAAGATCATATCAACGACGGTCTGCTGCTCATCGCTCCGTGTGATAGGAGTAGTGGCCGCAGACCTCTGCTGACATCAATGTCTAATGATCTAAGCATCGTCCAGGCCGATCCTCCTGCTGCTCCCCACAGCCCCTCCCACTACTCCCCGCAGCCCCTCCTACTACTTCCTGCTGCCCCTCCTGCTGCTCCCCACAGCCCCTCCCACTACTCCCCGCAGCCCCTCCTGCTGCTCCCCGCAGCCCCTCCCACTACTCCCCACAGACCCTCCCACTACTCCCCACAGACCCTCATGCTGCTCCCCACAGCCCCTCCTACTACTTCCTGCTGCCCCTCCTGCTGCTCTCCACAGGCCCTCCAACTACTCCCCGCAGCCCCTCCTGCTGCTCCCCACAGCCCCAACCAATACTCCCCACAGCCCCTTCCCACTACTCCCCACAGCCCCTCCTACTATTTCCCGCAGCCCCTCCTGCTGCTCCCCTCATCCCCTCCCACTACTCCCCACAGCCCCTCCTGTTGCTCCCCACTGCCCCTCCTGCTGCTCCCCACAGCCCCTCCTGCTGCTCCCCACAGCCCCTCCTGCTGCTTCCCACAGCCCCTCCCACTACTCCCTGCAGCCCCTCCTGCTGCACCCACAGCCCCTCCCAATACTCCCTCCTGCCCCTCCTGCTATTCCCCATAGCCCCTCCCACTACTCTCTGCAGCCCCTCCTGCTGCTCCCCACAGCCCCTCCCACTACTCCCTGAAGCCCCTCCTGCTGCACCCACAGCCCCTCCCAATACTCCCTCCAGCCCCTCCTGCTATTCCCCACAGCCCCTCCCACTACTCTCTGCAGCCCCTCCTGCTGCTCCCCACAGCCCCTCCCACTACTCCCTGAAGCCCCTCCTGCTGCACCCACAGCCCCTCCCAATACTCCCTCCAGCCCCTCCTGCTATTCCCCACAGCCCCTCCCACTACTCTCTGCAGCCCCTCCTGCTGCACCCCACAGCCCCTCCCAATACTCCCTCCAGCCCCTCCTGCTATTCCCCACAGCCCCTCCCACTACTCTCTGCAGCCCCTCCTGCTGCACCCACAGCCCCTCCCACTACTCCCTCCAGCCCCTCCTGCTACTCCCCACAGCCCCTCCCACTACTCTCTGCAGCCCCTCCTGCTGCACCCCACAGCCCCTCCCACTACTCCCTCCAGCCCCTCCTGCTGCTCCCCACAGCCCCTCCCACTACTCCCTGCGGCCCTTCCTGCAACCCCCCTTCTCACTGTTTGTACATGTAATAGTACAGCGAGTGGGGAACTAGGGGGAAGGGAGTGCTCGCTTCTCCCTCACTATTGTACTGTGTGATACGGCCTTGATAGACCAGAATTGCCTGTCCACAGTCCCAGTCAATGAGGGTCTTACTACTGGGACCCCCATTGCTTATAAAGAGCCCCCGGTTATAGCCCAACCATGGTGGCTGCTTCATCCACTCGCTCTGAGACTTCTGAAGACGTCTTACCCTGCGGTCAGATAGTCTCTAGTCCGTTATTGAACCCTAATCTGTCTTGTACTATGGATTGTTCTAGGGTTTTCCATCTCTATGCTTATTCTAGAAAGTTCTGGATTAAGTAGATGACATCACATGTTCTCAGTTTTATTCTGTTTGCAAACACGATATTTTAACCCTTTCCATTCAAATGTTTATATCATACTGTGGATTTGCTGGAAATCCCGTGGGTGGTGAATGACTTAGTTACCTTGCAAGTAACATATAGAACGAAATGTTATGTGAGTCATAGCGAGACTACCACACAACACATGGGCCCGGCAATCCAGCTGATTCAGCCCACCGCTGAGCCGGCACCTGTGCCCGTATACACTTACATACCGCTCCCCCGCCGCTCAGCCTGACTCACTCCCAGCAGGATTTGTCTAGGTTACAGCTCCCCTCTATTCTCTCTGGATGGGGGCAGTATTCATCAGTCTTGTGTTACAGTTCTTTATCTAAATACATTAAAATATGTTGAGGAATCTGAGGAAATTCCCTTCATCCTGAGCTGTAAGGCACAAAAGGTAGAAGTACATTTGTATTTAAGTTACACCCTGTATTATCCTCCAGAGCTGCACTCACTATTCTGCTGGTTATATCATGTAACTGATCATCAATTGGCAACACAACACTCCTCACCTATACCCTGTTGTATGTTCTTTATTCTTCTCTTCCTTTTCTGCCTCCTCATCGCCCTCCTTCTTCCTCCACCCTCCTCCTCCCCATTTCCCCCCTCCTGCTTCTCCTTCCCACTATCTCATCCTCCAATCATCATCCTTTCCTCTTCCTTCCCATCCTCTTCCTCACCATTATCCTCTCTGTCTTCTTCTTTCTCTACCCTACAATTCCTTTACCCTACCACACTTTCCATCCTCCTCCTTTTCCTCTTCATCCTCCTCCTGCTTTTCTTCCCTATCCTCCTCCCTCTGCCCTCCGCTTTCCCTCTCCTCCCTATCATCCTTCCCCTATCCTCCTCCACTTTCTCTCCATCAATCCGCCTCTTCCTAACCCCATCCTCCTCCTCTTCCTTCCCATGTTCCTCCTCCTCCTATTCCTACCCTCCTCTTCCTTCCCATGTTCCTCCTCCTCCTCCTATCATGTTCCCTCTCCATTCTTCTCTCAATCATCATGCACCCCCCCATACCCCATCCTATCCTTATTTTTTTTTTTTAATTCGTTTTATTGATCAGTGGAGAGAGATCAATAAACATACAATCATATGTCACAGTAGAAAAGTAAAGCGGAGTACATCTCCAGTCCAATCACTAAGTGGTACCGATATAACTGAACAACAGGTCCTACAAGTGTCAAATAAACAAAGGAAACCAACCGGCCTATAGATGGTTCTATAAGTTGTGCTGCCAGGGAATCCCTGAGAGTCCGAAATGAGGACGCTGAATACGCTGCTAGTGGCCAATCACACCATGCCCCCCACACTTTTGTGAATTTGTTGGGGTGGCCCCTTTTCATAAACACCACTTCCTCAAAGGGAACTATAGAATTAACTAGTTTCTTCCATTTGGATAGGGTTGGGGGATGGGGATCCATCCATCTTAATTCGATGACTTTTCTGGCTAGATAGAGGGATTCCTTAATAAATATACGGTCATGGTATGTCTATTCCTCTTCAGAGACTATTCAGAAGAGACTAATGAGTGGGTGTGGCAGTAGGGGCTTTCCCCCATCCTATCCTCTTTTCATCCACCTCCTTTTTCTCCCCATCCTCCTCTCTCTATCCTCTTCTTCCCTGTCCTTCCTCTTTCTCCCTATCCTCCTTCTGCCCCATACCCTACCTTATCTTCTTTCCGTTGTCTTTCTTTTCCTTCCCATTCTCCTCCTTTTCTTCCCGTCCTTCTCCCCCCTCCTCCCCATCTTCCTTCTTCTCCCCCTACTCCCCCATCCTCCTCATTCTTCTCATCAACATCCTCCTTTTCTCCCTATCCTCCTCCCCTTTCTCCCCATTTTCCTCCTCCCCTTTCTCCCCATTCTCCTCCTCCCCTTCCTCCTCTTTACCCCTATTCTCCTCCTCACCCATCCTACTCTTCCTCCTCTTTTTCCCCTTCTTCCTTTTTGTCCCTATCCTCCTCCCCATTGTTGTCCTCCTCTTTTCCCCATCCTCCTCCTTTTCCCCTTCCTCTCCATCCTCCTCCTCCCCTCCCTTCTCCCCCCCATCCTCCTCCTCTTCACCCATCTTCCCCCTCTCTCCCTCTCTCTATATTACAGCCTGAGTTGTCTTATTGTAGGCTAATTGTTGTAATGACTGAGCGGACGTCTGGGCTCTCTCTGTATCGCTCTCTGCACACAACATGTGACTGGGTAATGCAGAACTCTGTGACATAAATCTCATGAGATGAGCGGCTCTGGAGACGGAAACGTTACCATAATACATGACTATTGCCTATAATGAGCATTACCGCTGCTTCATGGCCATTTGTGGCGGCCCTTGTGGCCCCCCGCTATGTGTGCAGCACAAGGACTTGTCCTGAACACTTCTCCGTCCTTGTAATTGAAGTCGGCCCAGAAATATAATAAATGGGATCAATCTGAGTAACAATAGGAACAAGAGCGTGACTGCTCGGACCTCGGCAGGACTCTCATAGTCTGGATTGTGGGATATGAATATTCCTATGTGTGGCCGGAGCGAGACCTCATGGCAGTGATCGGCAGTAAAGGCTGGGTACCAGGAGCCGGTGGAGGCGGCCATACATCATGGAGGGGTTTCTTAAAGCTTGTGGGCCCCAATGCACAGTGTCCCCCCCCTCATTATAATATGGCTTTCTCTTCTCATAGGCATGTTCCCATTTGATAGGGAAGAGTGATCATCCCATTCTCCTATTATCTGTGCTCAGCTCTGGAGGGATCGGACCCCCACCAGTCAGCTAACCATCCCTTTAACTGTGGGTACGAGATAACTTTTAATCTTGGAAGAACCCCTTTAAGGGGCAGATATGCTATAGGACGTGTTGTGTTATTAGGTCCCTATCACACAGAGCTATAATCTGCCGAATCAGGCCGATGACTGTTGCCGTTGAATACATTGTAGAATCATTGTTCGCCGACAGTGCATCCCTGCATGTAATAGCCATGCACAGCTGATAATAAAGTATACAGTATACTTAGGTGTCCAGGCTCCCCCTGTATCCTGCAGCCTTTACTCCCCGCAGCCGCCACTCAGCACTTCTGGCCCCGTATCTGTACTGACTGCTCAGCCAATCACTAGCCACAGGGCTGTCCTGTCTCGGCCACTGATTGCCTGAGCAGCCTTTTACTGAAGAGGAGGGGCCAGAAGTGTCAAGAAACGTAGGGTGAAGGCTGCAGGACACCAGGAGAGCGTGGGTAAGGGTAAACCTCATTATTTTCTATGTGAAAGTGAGGGCTGCATGGACATCACTAACGATATAGTACATATACACAGCAAGGGCTGCACAGACATCACTAACAATATAGTGTATATCCAGCCATTACTACACAAGCTGTCTAGCAGATCGGCGCTCTCTTACACTGCTCATCGTGCCGTCTAATATAGTCCTAAAAGGGGGGCATGGCACTGAACTGCTTTGTCTGCTTGCATCAGCCTTCAGCCACCTCTGGGGGGCGCTCACTGTAGATTATACAGCTCTTATTGAGTTCTATATTATCTGCATACATCCCTATGAATTATGTCATTTATTAAAAGGGTTGTCAGCCTCCTTAGTTCTGTTCTGACCCCGCCGGTCTCCACTTCTTTCCTGACACAGACATGTGACTGCAGCAGCCAATCACTGGAGAGATAGTGACCTCTAACAACTAGTGATTGGCTGCTGCAGTCACATGTCTGTCCAGGGACCAGTAGGAAAGAGAGTAACAGGACCTGGGGTGTCAGAATGGGAGCAGTAGGGTAGGCCTGGCTTCTTTTTGTTATTTTCCAACCATTGGGGCATTTAGATGGAGCGTGGGAGGGTATATACTGTGTATATACTGTGACTTTGTAGCTAATCTTATGGTTTTCTATTAGGTGCCGCCTGCCGCCATGCTGTCTAATGCTTCCTATATGCGTATGATACGATGGGCGTCCTGGAACCCATTGCTGAACTCGGGATCTTCAGAAGTGACTGTACCCCTACAGGGAGGGCCTCACCCCAACCCCTGTAACAGCCTGGTATATAAAATACCGCCAAGTGGCATGAGCTCCAATGAGGTGAGACAGACAGATTGTGAACTTATTACTTTACCCCATTGCTTCTTCTTCTTCAGACATTACATAACCGCGCATTCAGCATAGTGAAGATGATGGGACGGTTTATGGACATTGTGCTGTATTAATAGGGGGCTTATAGTCCGGCCCCTCAGTACCTGAAGCTGAATGCAGCCACAATGCTCCTCTCTTACTCTAGAGCAGGGATGCGGAACCTTCGGCCATCCAGCTGTTGGGAAACTACAATTCCCATCATGCCTGGACAGACAGACCTTTGCTTTGGCTGTCCAGACATGATGGGAATTGTAGTTTTGCAACAGCTGGAGAGCCAAAGGTTCCCCATCCCTGCTCTAGAGGTCTCGGCATGTGTGTGCATTATACAGACAGAGCAGCCTGCAATGCCTCATCTTCCCTGTGGTGGCGCTGCAGTAACAGTGAACACCGGTGGCCAGCAGATCATCCCTGATCACTACCTATCAGTAAGTAACAACGTACAATCCTCACCCAGAATAGAGCATTGGAATAAACAAAGCTCTTGGATTTGAAAGCCCTCTTTTCTTATCAAAGGTTTCCTCGTGATTATTGGGACGGGCCACCATAATGTGATACCTTGGGATAGAAGAGGATATCACATGCTCATTCCAAACTTCTGCTGGAGTCCATTGGATGGGGTTGAGAGTGTGACTAGTCACATCCCTCCACACTAGCCCCCCCCCTCCGTGCCTTTAGGGCCCTCACTCTGTGCCCTGGGGGAGCGTCATGCTGGAACAGAAAAAGGCCAAACCCCAACTGTTCCCCCAGACCTGCAGGTGACAATTGTCTAGTGATGAAGCATTCAAATTCCCCTTCACTGTAACCCGTAAGGAGCCTCCCCCCATACCATTATCCCTCAGCCTTACACCCGTCCAGTGGCATGGGCTTTACATGGTCCATCTGGGCATTGTGCTTGGTGATGTAAGGCTGGCATCTCCCATACTAATACCAGATGAGGTTTAGTCTCTGCAGTTATGGAGTCAGCTAGATGTTATACACCTGGGGCAATGGGACTGAGAATGACACCAGAATTAATTGACTATGATCCGCGGTCCAGGACTTCTGTCCACATAATGTATCTCTAATCCAGCAATATAATGACAGCAGCATCAGTGCGGCTACGGTGTGGGGGCTCCCTGTCACCCCACCGGCTCCCCTACGGCATGATGGTGGAATAACAATGGCCTCCAGGTGGTCTCTGCCTGAGGCAAGGCCTAGTAGGCTGCCGGTCAGGAGAATACTACAGGCAATTATAAGAGTATTATGCCAGGGATGAAAGGACGACATGTTCACATCCCCTCATGTGACTAATATAGTGTTAAAAAAAAAAAAGGGTTAAGAGGTAAAGAGTAAATGAACTGTTATGGAAATAATAAAAAAAAGGGGGCCTGGCTGCAGCTGTAAGGAACCGTGATAAAAAATTACTGATCCAGAACAGCAAAGAATTAAAATGGCCGAATGCTATAACCCCCGAAATATCCCCAGTGAGAAGTGCGGATGGTCTGTCAGGAAAGGAGCCCTCATACCCCTCCGCCGACTAGATTGGGAGGTTGATTGATTGCAGCAACTCAAAAAAAATTATAATGTTTTTATTGTGCAAAACTGTATGATGATGATGATGATGATGATACTGCATGAGGAGCACTGGTACCTGGGCAACTGAGACACTACAGAGGAGCAGCTCCCCACCATTACCACCCAGGGGGCACCTGACGTGTTAAACACAACATATCAGTGATCCCGACTGCATGGTGCCCCGGAGCAGATGGATGGTCACTGCTTCTTATAATATCCAACTTGTATTAGCAGAGAAGGCTTCAATGTCCCCGGCAGTATCAGAATTGGACTCCAATAATAATGCTTTTATTTGTATAGCGCACACAGATTCCACAGCACTTTACATAGTTTTTGCCAATTATTGCTCCCTGTCCCCATTAGGCCCTATTCACACGTCCTGTTCCTGTTCGCAATTGTGGATCCGCAGAAAAATAGGACCAATGTATTACAATGGACCCATACACACATCCAGGTTGTGTACTGGGCTGCGATTCGTTCCGCAAAAAAAAAGACAGGCCCTAGTACGGACAGTAACTGACACACCCAATACAACTCTATGGGGTCCGTATTTTTTTACGGATGCAATACAGATGTAATACGGACTGAAATTTGCGGATTGGAAAAATATACTGATGTGTGAATAAGGCATTAGGGCTCACCACTGGATGGTAAAGGGCTGTCTTCTCTGCTGGTTGGTAATGGGCTGTCTTCTCTGCTGGTTGGTAATGGGCTGTCTTCTCTGCTGGATGGTAAAGGGTTGTCTTCTCTGCTGGTCGGTAAAGGGCTGTCTTCTCTGCTGGTTGGTAAAGGGCTGTCTTCTCCTCTGCTGGTTGGTAAAGGGCTGTCTTCTCTGCTGGTTGGTAAAGGGCTGTCTTCTCTGCTGGTTGGTAAAGGGCTGTCTTTTCTGCTGGTTGGTAAAGGGCTGTCTTCTCTGCTGGTTGGTAAAGGGCTGTCTTCTCTGCTGGATGGTAAAGGGCTGTCTTCTCTGCTGGATGGTAAAGGGCTGTCTTCTCTGCTGGTTGGTAAAGGGCTGTCTTCTCTGCTGGATGGTAAAGGGCTGTCTTCTCTGCTGGATGGTAAAGGGCTGTCTTCTCTGCTGGTTGGTAAAGGGCTGTCCTCTCTGCTGGTTGGTAAAGGGTTGTCTTCTCTGCTGGTTGGTAAAGGGCTGTCTTCTCTGCTGGTTGGTAAAGGGCTGTCTTTTCTGCTGGTTGGTAAAGGGCTGTCTTCTCTGCTGGTTGGTAAAGGGCTGTCCTCTCTGCTGGATGGTAAAGGGCTGTCTTCTCTGCTGGTTGGTAAAGGGCTGTCTTCTCTGCTGGTCGGTAAATGGTTGTCTCCTCTGCTGGTTGGTAAAGGGCTGTCTTCTCCGCTGGTTGGTAAAGGGCTGTCTTCTCTGCTGATGGGTAAAGGGCTGTCCTCTCTGCTGGTTGGTAAAGGGCTGTCTTCTCCGCTGGTTGGTAAAGGGCTGTCTTCTCTGCTGGATGGTAAAGGGCTGTCCTCTCTGCTGGTTGGTAAAGGGCTGTCTTCTCCGCTGGTTGGTAAAGGGCTGTCTTCTCTGCTGGATGGTAAAGGGCTGTCTTCTCCTCTGGATGGTAAAGGGTTGTCTTCTCCGCTGGATGGTAAAGGGCTGTATTCTCCGCTGGATGGTAAAGGGCTGTCTTCTCTGCTGGTTGGTAAAGGGCTGTCTTCTCCGCTGGTTGGTAAAGGGCTGTCTTCTCTGCTGGTTGGTAAAGTGCTGTCTTCTCCGCTGGATGGTAAAGGGCTGTCTTCTCTGCTGGATGGTAAAGGTTTGTCTTCTTCGCTGGTTGGTAAAGGGCTGTCTTCTCTGCTGGTTGGTAAAGGGCTGTCTTCTCTGCTGGTTGGTAAAGGGCTGTCTTCTCTGCTGGTTGGTAAAGGGTTGTCTTCTCTGCTGGTTGGTACGGGGTTGTCTTCTCTGCTGGTTGGTAAAGGGTTGTCTTCTCTGCTGGTTGGTAAAGGGTTGTCTTCTCTGCTGGTTGGTAAAGGGCTGTCTTCTCTGCTGGTTGGTAAAGGGTTGTCTTCTCTGCTGGTTGGTACGGGGTTGTCTTCTCTGCTGGTTGGTAAAGGGCTGTCTTCTCTGCTGGTTGGTAAAGGGTTGTCTTCTCTGCTGGTTGGTACGGGGTTGTCTTCTCTGCTGGTTGGTAAAGGGTTGTCTTCTCCGCTGGTTGGTAAAGGGTTGTTTTCGGCTTCAAAGAGCGGATGGACATTGTTGTGTTAGAGAAGAAACCCCCTGCAGCCATTACTAGAAGAACACAATCTGGTGGGCCCAACATGTTCTCCAGGGTCACTCATCCATGTGAAAATGCTCTCAGAAAATCTGGGTATGAATCCATCCCTGCAGATCGCATACATGCTGATTGTCTTCTTTGGGCCCAATAGAATCTTCTAGCAGGACAATGTCACATGACTAGAAATGTCAATCATTGGTAGTATCACCACAACTTACCAGTACTACCTGGGACCCTAATTCAACAGATCTTACCCCTATTGAGCATCTGTGAGACCACTTGGATGGTGGTGTTGGCTGTTTGGACCCTCCAGCAAATGTGGCGTCACCTGGATGGTGGTGTTGGAACTCCTGGCCTGTCTAGCAGCTGCTGTCTGTGCAGCAAATGGTGGGTACTCTGGATAATATCCATATAATAGGGGATGGTGACACGTCACCTTCATGGAGCTGAGCATAGGGCACCAGGAGTAAGACTAAGGGCCCTATTCCACCGGACGATTGTCATTCAGTTTATCGTTAAATCGTTTTAATCTAAACGATAATCTTTCGGTTAAATATCAGTTAATGACTAACAACCAAACGAGAAATCGTTGATGGTTTAATAAGACCTGGACCTATTTTTATTGTTGCTCGTTCGCAAATCGTTCACATTGAATAAGAAGTCGTTCGGTCGTTCGCAGTAGTGACGAACGCAATATCGGCGACAAGACAACCGCAAGAACGATCATAAGCAACGATTATCTTTCCATGTAAATGAGTGAACGATTTCAGGTCTTTTGTAATAGCGGCCGTTTGGATTGTTTATTGTTAACGACTATGCGAACGATAATCTTCCCGTGGAATAGGGCCCTAACACTGATCTAATGTTGATGCTTATCCTGAAGATAGACCATCAAGTCTATAGGATGGGTGTACACGTTAATGTTTGAGAGGTTGCAAATAGTTGATCAAAAATGCCTGTATACTGTATATAGATGTCAGGTCCCATAATGCATCACTCATCATGGTCGTTTATAACCGTATAATTAACCGCCCTATACTGTTCCTCAGCATACATTTTCAGGTCTACACTTTACACGTCTCTTTCAGGTGCAGCAGGTTGAGGCCGGAACCTTGTATTTTAGCTTTACCGTCCGCCCGGACCATCACATGGGTGACATGGCTGATTCGGTGGAGAGTTTGCCCGAGGAGCTTCTTCAGTCAAAGAGGAAAGGAACCGTGACAAATGGTAAGTGCTGGATATATATTATAACCTACGATCACACAACCACAACATGTGAACACGACCTTAGGGCCCTGCTAGACATCCTGAGCCTCCGTATAAATGAGCAACAGCCTTGTAGATTGGCCTCATTTACATATAACATCAGTGATCGGCAAAGATCATTATGACCCCATGACCCGGGAGGCCGTGGCCCCATGACCCGGGAGGCCGTGGCCCCAAGACCAGGGAGGCCGTGGCCCCATGACCAGGGAGGCCGTGGCCCCATGACCCGGGAGGCCGTGGCCCCATGACCCGGGAGGCCGTGGCCCCATGACCCGGGAGGCCGTGGCCCCATGACACAGTACAATATGGCGGTTTGGCCCAGTTTTCCCATGTAATTAGACCCTTACCCTAAATGTGTGATTATCACATGATCAGAATAGATTTCTATCCCTTGGAAGTAAATGGTAAAGGTTCATATGGAATCACAGCAAGCAGAGTGATAGATACAAAATGTAGGACCCCGCCAGTTGTTATATGTCACAAGAAGCACGGGCAGCATGAAACAATGACGGGCACCCTTACTACACTACTACAGTGCAGCATGCGCAGATATCATAGCTGAGCTAGGAGCTGGATGTACAGGGGCACAGGACGGCTGCTCTCTGCCAGCTTCATCCCATCTTACTGACAGGTCTCCTATGTGTGTACAGGGAGCAATCAATCAAGCTTAGCCCCGCCCCTCTGGGCTTGACTGACATGTCTCTTGAAACAGTGTAGAGTTAGAAAGCTGTACTGGGGCAGAGATCGGCTTCCTCCTGTAAAACATTGCGTATTTTTGGCGTAATTCATGATGCGTTGCAGTAATAGTGCGATGTATGGGGATCGGGCATCAGTCAAGTGACTAGTTCCCTTAACAGGGACAGTGTCATCAGAAAATGACTTATTGTATATATAATATTTTATGTTAAACAGATTTAAGAATTTTTGGTGACATTTTTGCAAGTTTTCCATTTTTCTCTCTATATTATAAAATAATCCTGATATCCTGCAGTTTTCATTCTCACCACTAGGGCTAAAACTAAGCTGAGACTTCCTGTTGTGTCTGTGGTGATAAGAGGAGGCTGCAGTAAAGGGATTTGTGCAGCATTGCAGCATCATGTGACAGCAGTAGATAGAGGAGACAATAGCAGCTCCCTGTTGTGATAAGAGGAGGCTGCAGTAAAGTGATCTGTACAGCATTGCAGCCTCACATCCATCTCTAGGCGACAGAGTCTGTCTCTTGTCGTCTATGTCCATGAGTCTTGCTGTAAAGCATGTCACTAAATGCTGTTAAGAACAGCCCAGGCAATATGGCCGCCCCCATAACAATGTACAAATATTGAAATACTAAAAAATTACAGTCAAAAAATCGAAACAAATTAGAATAAAAGAACAAGTTTTTGTATCTGACTCTAATCAGTAAAAGAAAATCTAGGTGACACCGTCCCTTTAAACTCTTCGTTATACGATTAGAAAGCGTCCCTGTGCCTTTAATTCCCTGTAATTTCTGACCTTGGCCTCCGATCCGGACTTGTGCTCCTTGTGTTTAATCGGCCGCAGATTTTCTTCTTCTTTTTCCTTGTTTTTCCATCCGGCAGCCAGAAGTTAATGGAGGGAGTTTAGGAGTTTGATAGGGACGTTATTGAGCAGATGGCGCAGCTTCATTGCAGAGTGACCCGCCATTCTCTGGTGCATTCGCTTAATTGATATGTCATGTCAGATGTTGTATAGACAATTTATTGCGCGGCTAGTTTAGAGAAACTTGTGAAAGTCAAACACCATCCCCGTTACTTGCAAAACTACATTTTTTTTTCTTAATTTTACATTTAGTTTTCTCTCGCTTTTGTTTGTTTTTCTACATTAGAACCCAAACTGGGTCGTGTTTGTAGCGAACTTGATCTGATACAATCCGCTCACTATTTACGCTTTATTTTTTCTAATGCCATAAAAAGTCCTGGAATTTACTTATTTTTAATCCTGGGAAGAGTTTATGTTTATTTGCTTTCAATGAGGACGATTCTTTTGATGTTCCCCGGCCTGTAATTTATCGTTCGGCCACCAGAGGTCAGTGTGGTCCTGTCTATAGATCTGCCCTCCGCGTTTTGCTGGCAGATTTCTGTATAAATGCAGTCATCTTATTACAGATGTAGTTAGGTGGACACCGCCGGCCAGAAATACATGAAAATAAAGGATCGCCGCATGTGTTCACGCAAAAGAGTACAGCTCAATGGGAAGTGATTTGTGCAAACGCTTGTGTGAGTTTTAGGAGGTGATATTGAAAGACAGAAGACTTTCCGAGTCCGTCTGCCGTACAAATCACTCTGTCAGGTAGCAGGGAAGTTATATATAGCTTATGTATACTGATGGCCGAGCATTGTCCCTGAAATGAGGGAACCGGCCCCTTAGCGCTCTTTACAAAGTCACCACACGAGAATGCAGAGACCTCCGGCAGTTATAACTGTATGTGCTATGTATGGTGCACCCCAATTCCGGCACCTCTCCTGTGGGCCATTGTCTCTGTCTTCCTATATACGGTGCACCCCAATTCTGGCACCTCTCCTGTGGGCCATTGTCTCTGTCTTCCTATGTACGGTGCACCCCAATTCCGGCACCTCTCCTGTGGGCCATTGTCTCTGTCTTCCTATATACGGTGCACCCCAATTCCGGCACCTCTCCTGTGGGCCATTGTCTCTGTCTTCCTATGTACGGTGCACCCCAATTCCGGCACCTCTCCTGTGGGCTATTGTCTCTGTCTTCCTATGTACGGTGCACCCCAATTCCGGCACCTCTCCTGTGGGCCATTGTCTCTGTCTTCCTATGTACGGTGCACCCCAATTCCGGCACCTCTCCTGTGGGCCATTGTCTCTGCCTTCCTATGTACGGTGCACCCCAATTCTGGCACCTCTCCTGTGGGCCATTGTCTCTGTCTTCCTATATACGGTGCACCCCAATTCCGGCACCTCTCCTGTGGGCCATTGTCTCTGCCTTCCTATGTACGGTGCACCCCAATTCCGGCACCTCTCCTGTGGGCTATTGTCTCTGTCTTCCTATGTACGGTGCACCCCAATTCCGGCACCTCTCCTGTGGGCCATTGTCTGTCTTCCTATGTACGGTGCACCCCAATTCCGGCACCTCTCCTGTGGGCCATTGTCTCTGTCTTCCTATGTACGGTGCACCCCAATTCTGGCACCTCTCCTGTGGGCCATTGTCTCTGTCTTCCTATATACGGTGCACCCCAATTCCGGCACCTCTCCTGTGGGCCATTGTCTCTGTCTTCCTATGTACGGTGCACCCCAATTCTGGCACCTCTCCTGTGGGCCATTGTCTCTGTCTTCCTATGTACGGTGCACCCCAATTCTCGCACCTCTCCTGTGGGCCATTGTCTCTGTCTTCCTATGTACGGTGCACCCCAATTCTACCCCGTCTCTAATAGGCCCCCTATATAGTACCCCTTCAATAACGTGCCACTGGCCTTTATACTTACAAAAAGGTGCAAATTAAGGTACACATGTTGTAACCCTAAAACCTCCTGCGTGCTGTGACTAATGTATGCTGCCAGAGGATGCTGGGAGTTGTAGTTTGGCAGCAGCTGGGAAGTCTTGCAATGTAATCGTTAGCTATTGGGGTATATACAAAGAGTCATGTTCAGAACAAGGTACACATGTTGCTGTTGCACAGCTATAACTCCCAGCATGCCCTGACAGTTGCATGCTGTCACAGAATGCTGGAGGTTGTAGTATTACAGCGGCTTGAGAGTCCGAGGTTGAGGATGACTGATGTAGAGCCATGCAGCATGATCTCGTAACCTTGAACTATATACTTGCAGAAGGTTTAGAGGGGTTCTCCAGGCTTAGCAATACATGGCCACTTTCTTTCAGAAACAGCACATCTCCTATCCTCAGGTTGGGTGTGGGGTTTTGCAGCTCAGATCCAGTGAATGGAGCTGCACTGTAATGCCACACATGGCCTGAGGACAGGGGTGGCGCTGTTTTTGAAGGCCTGTAATCCTGCATAACCATTTTAAGCACATGTGTAGCAGAGTTGAACTTGTCATTGAACAGATCCGTTTGGTCATCAGACTATCTAGGATAAGTAGGATTAGCACAACCTCAGCTCTGCTGCATCTGTCAGTGCTCTCCAGTGATGGTGACGATCCAGGCTGGTCAGTGACTGGAGTCAGGGAGCCTCTTCTATCTGCTCCCCTCCCCCTCCGCTGTATATCTCCTTGGCTTCATAACCATCCCGGCTCTTACATTTCAGAAGCCAAATGTTAGTAGAGATATTACGGCCATTTTGAGGTCTTCCAAGATGGATCATAAACCTCATATAAATGGAGTTTATGAGGCGTGTAATCTCTCTGATGCAAATATTATGACCTCCTTAAAGCGGAAGCCAACTTTCTGCGGCCAGACTTTTTTTTTCCCCCTCATAGACTTTTCGTTAAGGCCGCAGGGATTTGCTGCAGTGAATGGTCTGTATAGATATTATCCTAAGCCTCATAGTCTGGAAGCCATGAATGGGAGAGCCGGATGTCTTTTTATAGCCGATAGCGCTGCTAAAACGGAACCCTAAAAATGACTGCTCAACCAGCCAATCAGAAGAGAGAAGCCCCGCCTCCCTGACTGTTATAGGGATTTCCCTCTTTCCTAGGGTTCAAGACTGTATAATATGGCACACGCTGATATGTGGGGTTCGCTGGTGAAGGTTGTCACCCTCCATCCCTAAAAATTTATTTTATTTTATTTTTTTACACCCCCATTCATCAGCCAAATATGAATCAGCAACCGGGCAAGATGGCTGTCACATGACGTTCTCTTTTCTATGGGCACCTTAAAGTGAAACCATTTTTTTCCCTTCAATTTATTGAAAAGTTTTAGCAATTGTAAGCATTTTTTTCAGTATACTTAATATATTAATATGTAGGGCTTTAGCATAGCTCCACCCAGCTCTGCTATTCACTGCTGCTGCCCGTACTGCTGAGACCAGGCAGCAGCAGAGGATAGCAGAGCCGGATCTGCACGGAGCACCGAATTAGCACCACCAAATGCCATAGACCCTGGCGTTAGGTGCGGCCTCTAGTAATGCTGTTTAGAAGTAGAGAGCAACATAAGAGGGTGGAACTCTGCTGCCCCCATACACAGCTACTCAGCAACCGGTGTTCAGGTTCTTTGAACCTGAACACCTGGCATTTCACTCCCAGTGGCTGCCGTGAGCAGTCACATGCCAGGCGAAGTTTGCTTAAAGTCACCCTGTCACCTCCTTTTTGCATTCTGACATCTCTACGCAGGTGTAAAGGGTAAATTTAGCGTTTTTCATACCTTATTTTATATCATATGTCATGGTGCTTGTTCCAGTAAAAAGTGATCTTTTATAAGCTGCACATTGTGTTAAGTGGGCGGGGCCTCGTGGCATTAGCGCCACTTAGCCCCGCCCACAATTCCACAGTTGACCCTGCCCTCTCGGCGGCCATTGGAACAGGCGTGCCGAAAGGTCTAGACCCCACCCCCTTCACGTCGGCCAACCAATGGGCGTCAAGGGGGTGGGGCTGTTCTGTTGTGGTCGGGGCTAAGTGGTGCTAATGTGACTGTGTCATTGTGGGCGGGGCTAAGTGATGCTAATGCCACGAGGCCACGCCCACTTAATACAATCTGCACTTTTTACTTGAACAAGCACCATGACGTATGATATCAAATAAGGTATGAAAACCGCTAAATTTACCCTTTACACCTGTGTAGAGATGTCAGAATGCACAAAGGGGGGACAGGGTCACTTTAACACTACTGGTAAGTATAAGACCGGGTTCACACTGGCACGCGCACGCGCTTTTCCACCAGCTGCATAGACTCCATTCTATGGGCCGGCGTATTCCGCGATCCGCTGAAAGAAGTGACATGACACTTCTTTTTTTTTAAATGTGTTTTTATTGGCACTGAGACAAAACAGGTGAAACCGTTCTGGCGTCGCAGCGCCCATTTTTTTCAATTTTATCGTAGGGAAAACATGAAGGAAACATGAATAGTATGCAGTACAATAAAATATAGCAGTCAAAGAAAACTTGGCCAGTCTCTGGCTGATAAAAAGTCTAGTTGGGGAGTTCGTCCCCAGACAACCATAAAACACAGCAATCGCATCTTATGAACATAAAGATATACGTCCCCAAAGGGCCAAAAGGTGAACTAAAATAGGGCGTCCATAAAGTACACCAAACAAGGGGAGACACAACAGGAGACAACGAAGGGAGAGGAAAGTGAAAAGGAGGATAGAAGCATAAAAGAATGGGGGGGGAGGAGAGGAAAGCCTATCAGGAAGCGGGAGTAGGCAGCAGCCAGTTAATCGGCTCCGTTATCCACCCAGTCAGTTAGGGGGTGTCATGATCAGGTGGGCAAGCGGAGCCCACCCAGTGTGCCACAGATATCCTCTTTCAGGTACCAGGTGGACAATCGGTATGGGTAGACGAAGGCATGGACCTGTAGTGCGGTAAAATGCGACAAGAGAAAGATTCGCCATTTCTGAAAAAATTTCTGAGCATGTTTCTCAGTGTTCCGTTCCGCCTCTAATCTATCTGCGGCCAAGAAGAATTTTAGATCCTCTATCACCGCCACGATCGATGGCATTGTAGAGTTAATCCATTCTCGCATTAGAACCCGTTTGGCTATTAACAAAACAGCATGGATCAGAGGCGGAACCGATTTAAGGCCAGAGGCCTCTACCGTTTGCTCATCTATGCATTGAAAAACCAGTGGTAAAGGTTCCATCGGCAGGGTGAGTTTCCAGTGCCGAGCAACATAGTCAGTCACCTCCTGCCAGAAGGACTGGGACAGGGAGCAGGACCACAAGCCATGCCAAAAATCTGTTGTCGGCGTCCGGCATTTAGGACAGTGCAGAATTCTATCAGGAAAGCGCGGGTTTGCTGGCAAGTTGAAACCCCAGTACGCATGATGCATGACTCTGAAAAAGGTTTCCCGCCAGACCTCACTGATAACATGTTTCCGCACCCTGTCCCAGCCCTCCAGAATCTCATCCCGCACCGTACTGGAACCCAATTTCGCGGCCCATTTGGCAAAGATAGTTTTTTTGTCAATGGAGAGAAGATGGTCGTTCAGCGTCCTATAAGTGTCTGATAGAGTCACTCTGCGAGGGTTCGTCCCTATGAAGTCGTCAAAAGTATTGGATGAAAGTTCATTGGTGAGGGTAGCCAGCCTTGACTTACAGAAGGAGGTCACCTGTTTTATGGCTAGAAAATGGCGACTGTCAAGAGAATACATCTCCCTGATTTCCAGTTCTGTAAGCCAACGTCTATCAGCATTGTGCATAAGTTGGTGAGCCGTCATGATACCCATGTCCTTCCATTCCCGGAAGATAGGATTGTCTCGGCCCTGAGGGAATTCAGGATGCGTCCACAGCTGCAGTTTTTTAGACATAAGGAAGGGTAGTCCAAATGTTTTACGTACCGCCTTCCATGCCAACACCGTATCTCTAATGATAATAGATCGTTTCAGTAAAGGGGGCAGGGCAGGGATTCTAGTATGGAGACAGGAGGCAAGGGACCATGGGGCTGCGAGCTCCGATTCCAAGGTCAGGTTAGAAAAATTACTCGTGTTATGGATCCAGTCCATTACGTGTCGCAAGAGACAGGCCAGGTTATACCCCCGTATATTGGGGAAATTCGTTCCTCCATCAAATTTGGACAGCATGAGTTTCATGCTGGACATGACACTTCTTTCAGCGTATAGTGGAATACACCGGTCCATAGAATGGTTTCTATGGGGCCGGCGGAAAGGCGCCCAGATGTGTGGGCGGACAGCTGACGGAATTCCGTGGACATTGTTCACCAAAAGTTTTTCTTTCAAATCAACTGGTACCAGAGATTTGTAATTTACCTCTATTAAAAAAAAATCTTCAGTCCTCCCATCCTTATCAGCTGCTGAATGTCCTGCAGGAAGTGGTGTATTCTCTCCAGTCTGACACAGTGCTCTCTGCTGCCACCTCTGTCCATGTCAGGAACTGTCCACAGCAGGAAAGGTTTCTATGGGGATTTGCTGCTGCTCTGGACAGTTCCTGACATGGACAGAGGTGGCAGCAGAGAGCACTGTGTCAGACTGGAGAGAATACACCACTTCCTGTAGGACATACAGCAGCTGATAAGGACTGGAAGACTGGAGATTTTTATGTAGAAGTAAATTACAAATCTACATAACTTTCTGGCACCAGTTGATCTGAAAGAATCCCTTTAATGCTCATTACACTCATTCTTCCCATCTTCCTTCAGATTGATCAGAACAAATCAGCTGAATAATAAAGGAAATTGTGCACAAGGCGAGAAAAAGCTAAAAAGTAACATAAAATAATATTATACATTTAACAAAGTAAATGGAATACCAGCAATCTTCCCCACACAGGAGTAGCTCGCCCTCCAGTAATTATATTAGAGGTTTCAAAGAAGGAGGCAAATTATCTAAAATAGCGCCTAACAGCCGACCGTGCCGCCGATCAATGGCGTTTAAACCTGAAATGACCTTGAGATGGAATAATCAGGTCGGATTCATCGAGCATCAAAGAAAACAAGAAAATGAGAGTGCCGGGGAGATTGACCTGTTCCTGGCTGTGCCGAGCGGGAGAGAAATTCCTGCTTCCACTAAACGAATATACAATATAATCCGCACCGCGCTGACAAGGGGATACTTATTTTTTTTTTTTAGATAATATAATAGGTTGTTCTTCCATGTAATAAAATAAGCAGCCGTTCATACACAGGCAAATTCACATGACGTATGCAGCGTAACTATACCGCCTGGTCACTAGATGGCAGAACTAAACTTCAGATATAACAACCACCAATCCTGGGTCCCAACTATGGCTCCCAAATCTGGGATACGCTAAGAGATGAATTTTATAACAACCAGACAGTGGCAGGAAGAATAAAGAGCATGTGTCCATGGAAGCCGGGACGAAGAACAAGATCTTCCTGATAGATGACAGAAACCCAAATGATTACAGCACAAATAATGAAGGATAGAAGCAGATGGACAAGATCTTCCCCTAGATCTCTGAACCCTAACCCCAGGCACCCGACCCTTACTGTCCCTGCACATATCCCTAATGAAAACCCTAATCTACAGAACTGATACTAACTATCCCTGAACACCAGACACCACTAATCCTTACTGTCCCTGCACATATCCCTAATAAAAAAAAAACCTGATCTACAGAACTGATACTTTCCCTAGATCTATCCCTGAACACTGACCCTATCCCCAGACACCTGACCCTTACTGTCCATGCACATATCCCTAACAAAACACCTTATTTATAGAACTGATACTAACTATCCCTGAATCTTTCCCTAGATCTTTCTCTGAACACTGACCCTAACACCAGACACCTCTGACCCTTACTGTCCCTGCACATATCCCTAATGAAAACACTCATCTACAGAACTGATACTAACTATCCATAAATCTTTCCCTAGATCTATCGCTGAATACTGACCCTAACACCAGACACCTCTGACCCTTACTGTCCCTTCACATATCCCTAATGAAAACGCTGATCTACAGAACTCACACTAAACAAGAGGACTTTAGAACCCAGGGACAAAGACCAAGGCTGAGCAGATAGTGAACTAAGGAATAATGCAAAGTGTTAGCTTCTCTTTAAACACCTGTAACCTTTGCAGTGTGGTGCGGATTATAGTGTCTTATACAGATACAGATGTTTGAAGAACAGCTGATCAGAAACTCTTATTCCAAGGAAGCCTCGAGCTCACCAGCAAGTTCAGCTGTAATCTGTAGGGGAAGCTGTAAGTGTTCAGTTCCTTTTTTCTGCAGCGCCACCACAGGCCGACCATCTGATGTGTATGGAGCCCTCTTACACTGACACTTAGGTGATTTTATGGACCATATACAGAAGGAGGGAACCTCTGACCAGTGACAACACCGTACACCAGGATTCTCTGGGAGTGAGAGAATCTGCCCCTCCCATCCATTACAGGAGATACTAGATGGACTTAGCTCCATCTTCTCCTTAGGTCACATGGTCAGAAAGTTGTACAGATTTGTAATTTACTTCTATATAAAAATCTTCAGTCTTCCAGTCCTTATCAGCTGCTGTATGTCCTTAAGGAAGTGGCGTATTCTCTCCAGTCTGACACAGTGCTCTCTGCTGCCACCTCTGTCCATGTCAGGAACTGTCCAGAGCAGCAGCAAATCCCCATAGAAACCCTCTCCTGCTCTGGACAGTTCCTGACATGGACAGAGGTGGCAGCAGAGAGCACTGTGTCAGACTGGAGAGAATACACCACTTCCTGAAGGACATACAGCAGCTGATAATTACTGAAAGACTGGAGATTTTTAAAATAGAAGAGAGTACCTCTTTAGGTTTACACATAGTGGATTTCTGTATGCTCAATAAATTTGGAATAAAAGTGAACATTGTGGTGCAATAATAAATAACAAACAAAAAATAATTCATTCTTTAAAGTGACCCTGTCCCCCCCTTTGTGCACTCTGACATCTCTACGCAGGTGTAAAGGGTAAATGTAGCGTTTATCATACCTTATTTCATATCATACGTCATGGTGCTTGTTCAAGTAAAAAGTGTCCTTTTATCAACTACTGATTGCATTGAGTGGGCGTGGCATTGAGTGGGCGGGGTCTCGCGGCATTAGCGCTACTTAGCCCCGCCCACAACAGCACCGTTGGCCCCGCCCCCTCATCGGCCATTGGAACAGTTCTAGACCCCACCTCCTTTACGGCGGACAACCAATTGGCGTCAAGGGGGCAGGGCCAACGGTGCCATTGTGGGCGGGGCTAAGTGGTGCTAATGCCACGAGGCCACGCCCATTTAATACAATCTGCAGTTGATAAAAGGACACTTTTTACTTGAACAAGCACCATGACGTATGATATGAAATAAGGTATGAAAACCGCTAAATTTACCCTTTACACCTGCGTAGAGATGTCAGAGTGCACAAAGGGGGGGACAGGGTCACTTTAAAGTGCTGATGTTTTCTGTGTATATATACTGTGTTGCCTTTTTATGATTATTATTATTATATTTTTTTTATAATTTAATTTTAGCAAAGGCCATGGTTACTAATGCAGAACTTTTTCAAGATACCGACCTGGGACCGGCTGTAAGTGTTTACTGATACTTCTCTTCTTTGTTACTGACGATACCTGTAATATGGCTGGCTTTGTCACCGGTGGCTGATGTTCATATGATATCTGCACTTACTTTGGTAATTGTTCATGGTGCCCACTCTCTAGTCTATAGAGCTCTCTGTCCCCATCGAACTTGTCTCCCTCTCACAGCATAGACACAATAGGGGAGATAATACTGCAGCTGCATCTCCCTCCTCCCCATCTACTTTGGATTCTGTTACTGTAGATTCTATACTATACTGTAGATGTAGAAAAGGACAAGGCTTCCTGTATTCACTGTTACTGTGTGGGGGAGAAGCTTCTATGTTCAGCGTCAGGAATATAACACTGTATATGTCTATGCCGCTTTATTACTTACTGATATCATTGTTCTTGTTGTAGTTGTCGATGTCCCAGCTGACCACATCTTCCCGTTATCCGACCATAAGTCACTCATCTAAGGTCTCTCACCAGCACATCCCCGGCCGGCTGATGCCTTCCCCTATGGCCTATCAGTCGTCCCATGCGGTAAGTATCCTCATACATCAATGGCTTCCATCACAGCTTGTATAGAGGAGACGAGTAAGGGAGTTGTGCGGTGTTCCTGTTTAAAGGGGTAGTGCGGCGTTTAATATTTATTCACTAAATAACACACATTACATAGCTATACAACTTTGTAATGTGTGTTATTTAAGTGAATGGCCACCTTTCCCGTGTTCCCCCCACCCCGGAAGTGTGGTGCGGTATAGTTACTCAACTGTCGACCCCAGCCGCCATCTTAGTTATGCTCAGCCAATCGCAGCTGAGCAGCTGATGACGCAGCAGGGGCAGGCATGAGGGACAGCTGGAGCGGTCTTTCTGTGTGAGCCTTTCTCTCTGTCTCCCCCTCCTCCCCCCTCCCTTCTGAGATAGCTGGTGTAAACAAGTCCCTAGCAGGCTTTATCTGCAACACTGTAGCTTCTTTGTAATGCTAAGAGGGTTAATCATGGTGAGTTTATCAGCAACTTGACCTCAAATTAACCCTCTTAGCATTACAAAGAAGCTACAATGTTGCAGATACAGCCTGCCAGGGACTACATCAGCTGTTTTAGAAGAGAGGGGAGAGACAGAGGGAGAGGCTCACACAGACATTTTTGTGTCTTCAGCAGAAAGCAGCAGCTAAGAACTTGGGGAAGAAGACTGAATAGATAATAACAAGTACTGAAGGAATTGTTAGTCTCATCATGGGCAGCAACATATAAAAAGTGGGGTGGGGGGCTTATGAGGTGTTGCCTCCTAGACTTCTCTGATGTTACACATACACTGGATGCTATGTAGAAAAACTCAATGAATATAAGTGTAGCTAATATGTTAGCGGTGAAGTAACATGTGAGGAGAATATTTCAGTGGGAAAACTGCTAAAATTGTTTCCAAATGGAGATTTCTGATCCTGTACTGGAGCCTGTGTTGGCGATAGGCGACCTTGGCTTGGTTTCATCACTTTCCGACATCCATCGTGAAGCTAAGCTTTGGCTGCCCAGGCATGATGGGAATTGTAGTTTTGCAACAGCTGGAGGGGTGAAGGTCCCCCATCGCGGCCCTATACCATAGGGGAGTGTGCGTGCGTAGTGCTTCAGTGCTGTATACAAGTTTTCTGTATACTATTTAGCTTTGCCATCTTTATTTTGCTCCCTTCACTGTGCGGTATAAGTACCATGTTGGATTTATTCTGGGGGGTCGGGACGGTTACGGGGATACCAGATACTTTTCTATCTTTTTCCGCCTTTGCTCTATATTGGCACATTCCATGAAAAGAAAGTTGTTTTTTTATGTCGCTGTGTTCCCGGACCTATAACTTTTTTTATTTTTCCATCGATATAAAGTCTTGTTCTTTACGAGCTGATCCATATTTTATATTAGAAGCATTTTGGAGTGGATATAAGTTATTGATTACCTCATATTCTTGGGGTGCGGAGCAGTTCTGCTGGCTTTGTTCTTAATACTTCAGTATCATGTTCGGAATTCTTTATTGATTGGCACAATGGGACTTTACAGTGCGATCTTCTCGTTGCTGGAATAACGTTTTAGGATACTCTGTATTGGTGTCGAGAGAACTGGACGAAAGTTTGGATTTAGCAACTTTGGTCCAAACCTGCAAGCTCAGCATTTGACTCCGGGTGTCTGGGGAAGTTAGCGGCCGCCCTAGGGAGTCCTGGTGGATACAACCTATGGCCTATGGCTGTATCCATGTTTTCCAGGACTCCCTAGGGCGGCATCCAACTTCTCCAGATGCCGGGAGTCAAATTCTGAGCCTTCTGGTTTAGACAAATGTTGTGGAACCCGAACAGTTCAGCAGCTCCACTCATCACTAGTCTTTACCTAAGATGTTCATCCACCCAGCCCCATTAGTCCCTGTTCCTAGTTGGTCAGTGACTAATGTGTTGCACAGACTCCCTACAGAATAGTTACATTGGGAAACTCTAAACTCTGTGTAGCTGAGGCTCGGCCATTACTCTGCCCTCAAGAAGAAGTCACAAATACGGCATGACTCATTGTTAAAGTTCTGACTAAACTTTCTTCTGACATAATTGACCAGGGCGGATTGCAGGGAATGTCTTATGCTAATAATGTACCTTCTATATATTACGGGGAATAAATTAGCACTTTTGAGTTGTTTTTCTGGTGCTGTAATGGTGATTGTGTAAGCATTTATTATTAGCCTCTTGTCTCAGGTCCTGACATTTGATTTACAGTCCCGAGGCCTCGAATGAAAAAAACTAAGTAAAGAAACGAGGATCGGACGATCGGCTGCCATATCTGATGTCTCATAGAGTATATTGGTTAGAATGTGATGTGCTCTGTGCCTTATAGAGGTCCTCGGGCTTCCTCCGATCTCGTCACCCATGTCTTGGTGGTGTCCAAAGATTTCTTTATTTCTCCTGTTCCCAAGTTATCAGCCATGATAGTTTTGGTGTCCAGTGTGCTAATGGCCTCGGAAGTCACTCCGCTCTCATTATGGAGAGCGTTCAGGTTCACGCCCCATGGGCCGGTGGGCAATAGACTGTAATGGTCTGTGGACTGTCAATGGGGTATGAACTGTAGACCACCTAGACAGGAGTCTCTGCAACTATTGGCCTATTAGGTGGTGAAGCTAACACACCCGATGGCTGGGGGATAAGAGAAGATGCTGGAATATGAGGAGTGGTTGCCCGCCATGGAAGAGGGGAGCTGAAGTTTTTTTGAAGACCCCGCCGATCCTCTTTAAAGGAAAGTTGTATGGCACTTCATGGTAAATGTAGTTGTGCCTCGAGAGAAACACAATGCCACATAATTTCACATATCCATAGACAATAGGAACACTGGATGCGTTTTGGCAACCGCCCTTGTCCACTGCCAGTTACTGAAACACGCCATCTTTCTTATTGGTTATGTGAATTCATTGTTTGTCCTCTTTATGATTGGGCATCTTTACACTAAACAAGTCTCCAAATATACCAGTAAGTGGGCGGTAAAATACTTCATAATGTAACTAAACTATACTGTAACTATAGTATAATGCTGGCTACTCATGGAGCGGCCTATAGGAGCGCTCTGTGACATCCACATGTTCTATTCTAGCGGGGTATTGTTGGCTCTTTATGAGACAGCAGCTTTTGTATGCTAATGTGTGAATAGTTGAATGGTAGTTGTTGTCCAGGAGGAAGAGCTGGTTTATTAGTGCCGCCCCGTATAGGGATCTTGCAGCTGTATTTGCTGCTGTAAGCTGTAGACCCTTTTATATAGCTCTTAGGGTATACAAGCAAACTGAAGCCTTCCTGGAGCTAATGGTGGTCGCCAACCTATAACCTTTTTTTTTTTTTTTTTTCCACTAGGGTGTCAAGGAGGTGGGGTCAAGCTGGTCAAGTGCCACAGCCTGACACGCCTCCTTACTCCTCCTCACCTCCCAGACCCTCATTGATTGATACACAAAGCCCTGTACGCCAGTCAGTGATGGCAAGTGAGGAGGTGTACCGGGCTGGGGCACTTGGGCAGACCGGCTTGGGCTCCAGTTTTATACGTTTGGCAGCAAAATGGTCACAGATTCCCTTTCAATAGACTTGATCAGTCCCTTAAAGTGTCACTGTCGTTAAAATTTTATTAGCCGAAAAATGAATTTTTATCATGAAAAAGCAGTTTGAAGCTCCCACCCCTGTCTTCATGGTTTTCCTATGGAGAGAGAAAGTAAAAGAAGCAAAACAGGACAACAAAGAGTTAATTTACATTCACATAGCAGGCTCTCTCTTCTGACCTCTCTGACCTCTAATTAGGGCTCTGAATAGCTATCTTTTGTTCTTGGCTCTCAGCTGCCCCTAATCTCGCTCCTTTCCCCTCCCCCCTCCCCTCTTCATAGACCAGACAGATCCAACTGATGAAAAAACAGTCGAGATTTTCTGATTCTGAGGAGTGGATGACAGAAAGGAGAGGAGGGGGGGACCTGGGAAAAGGCTTTTTACATGCAGAGAATGGCAGATTTGGCTAATAAACCCAATTACAAAGTTTCTTTAAATCGCCTGGACTATTGATTTCTGCAAAAAAATTTTTTTAACGACAGTGACACTTTAAAGATCCCAGATAGTTTGGCAATTCTGCCCCACACTGAGGAGGACCCGTCTGTAGACAGCTGCCAGTGCGGTTAGACCCATCTCCGACCGCTCACAGTGGGGTCCAGGGGTTGTGCGCCGCAGTCACTTACCAGCTGGATGGGTGGGTCTCAGGCCGTGAACACGTTTTTTGGACGTCCTTGCTTATAGTGCGTACGTCCTATCACCGGGACACGTTATAAGGCAGAGAGCACAGGAAATCGATGAGCGGGTCCGGGGTGATTTATTGTGTGTCAGTTGTCACTGCCGGCTCGTATCCCAGTCTCCATTGAGTAACACCACCTTCCATCTAACCACATATCTGCCCTCGGGCCGGAAACCATTCTCAGATTATATGAGGTGACACTCGGGAGCATTTGGATTAATTATACATAACTCACATGACTGAGGAGAAGTGGCGTGTCACTCACTTACCTTAATGGAATTGGTTTACAACTCATTGCCGCCAGGAAAGTCTACAACTCAGAGATGTGTGTGTGTGTGTGTATATATAGAGATAGGTGTGTATGTGTGTGTTTATAGAGAAGTGTGTGTGTATAGAGAAGTGTGTGTGTGTGTGTGTATGTGTATAGAGAAGTGTGTGTGTGTATAGAGAAGTGTGTGTGTGTATAGAGAAGTGTGTGTGTGTGTGTGTATATAGAAGTGTATGTGTATATAGAAGTGTGTGTGTGTGTATATATAGAAGTGTGTGTGTGTGTATATAGAAGTGTGTGTGTGTGTCTATGTAGAAGTGTGTGTGTGTATATAGAAGTGTGTGTATATAGAAGTGTGTGTATATAGAAGTGTGTGTGTATATAGAAGTGTGTGTGTATATAGAAGTGTGTGTGTATATAGAAGTGTGTGTGTGTATATAGAAGTGTGTGTGTGTATATAGAAGTGTGTGTGTATATAGAAGTGTGTGTGTGTGTGTATATAGAAGTGTGTGTGTGTGTGTATATAGAAGTGTGTGCATAGAGAAGTGTGTGTGTGTATAGAGGTGTGTGTGTGTGTGTGTATATAGAAGTGTGTGTATATATATATATAGAAGTGTGTGTATATAGAAGTGTGTGTGTGTATATAGAAGTGTGTGTGTGTATATAGAAGTGTGTGTGTGTGTGTATATAGAAGTGTGTGTGTGTGTGTGTATATAGAAGTGTGTGCATAGAGAAGTGTGTGTGTGTATAGAGGTGTGTGTGTGTGTGTGTATATAGAAGTGTGTGTATATATATATATATAGAAGTGTGTGTATATAGAAGTGTGTGTGTGTATATAGAAGTGTGTGTGTGTGTATATATAGAAGTGTGTGCATAGAGAAGTGTGTGTGTGTGTATAGAGAAGTGTGTGTGTGTGTGTATAGAGAAGTGTGTGTGTGTGTGTGTATAGAGAAGTGTGTGTGTATAGAGAAGTGTGTGTGTGTGTGTGTATATAGAAGTGTGTGTGTGTGTGTATAGAGAAGTGTGTGTGTGTATAGAGAAGTGTGTGTGTGTATAGAGAAGTGTGTGTGTGTGTATATAGAAGTGTGTGTGTGTGTATAGAGAAGTGTGTGTGTGTATAGAGAAGTGTGTGTGTGTATAGAGAAGTGTGTGTGTGTGTGTGTGTATAGAGAAGTGTGTGTGTGTATAGAGAAGTGTGTGTGTGTGTGTGTATAGAGAAGTGTGTGTGTGTATAGAGAAGTGTGTGTGTGTGTGTGTATAGAGAAGTGTGTGTGTGTGTGTGTGTGTGTGTGTGTGTGTATAGAGAAGTGTGTGTGTGTGTGTATAGAGAAGTGTGTGTGTGTATAGGGTCTGACAGGCGCCAACCCCATTAGAGTCTGTGACTGCTGATCTTTGCTGATCTCCCCCCTTGGCAGCAGCTCTTCCTTCCTTCCCTGGAGGGATACTGCTGGTTATTCCCGTGTTTTGAGACTGGTAATTGAGGCCCCACGGACCCTTTCTCTCCTATTTTGCATATTTAAATTTATTGGGGTGTATATAGAGTGTGCACCTCATTGGATTTTTGCACTGATCTCCCTGAGCTCAGTCATTGCTGTTTTGTTAGAAAATGGCGTCACATAAAAATCGGTAAGGTAAAAGGTTAAAAAGTATAATCTCTCCGGGACATCGCCTGGTCTCAGGCTTCATAATACAAGTTTTTTTTGTTTTTCTATCTGTAGATGTCACATTTTCTGCCTTTTCTTGTTTATTAATATTTAATAACACTGTCCCTCCGGCCGCCCTCACACCGCCTTAAAATCTTGGAAAAACGCCAGCGGCCAGATTATAGCTGGAGGTGAGTGGATGTCTATGGTTGGCCGTACACACATGGTGGTTTTTCAGGGTGCAGTTCTGGCTTTTTTTTTTTTGCAAACTGTGGCGTTCTTTTCTCCCATAGACTTCAATAGGATTGTTCTGGTTATCTCAAAAACGCCCCTGCTGTATGTATGGCTTTTTTTCTGGCGTTTTGTCACCTGAAAAAAGTTCAGCACACAAACACACCGGAACCACAAAAACATTCGCACCTAAAGTCACAAACACCAGAAAAAACACAAATGCATGAAACAGACGCCAGACAAAATGGATGTGTGAGGGCGCCCTTATAACGTGACAGCTCCGGGGGATGGGGGGGACGGGGGATGGACTGGAAAGAGTGTTGTTTTTGGGGCACTCTATAACTTTGCCTGTAGCTCCTCACCTCCGTTATGTCTCCATATATACTAAATATATGCAGCCACATGGCGGCCTATGTGCACTTTTTATAAAGATCTTCATTTTACCATAATGCAAAACAGAACAAAAAATGATTTGTGAGCTGAAACTGACACCCCCCACCCAAAGTCTTCCAGTACTTATCAGCTGCTGTATGTCCTGCAGGAAGTGGTGTATTCTCTCCAGTCTGACACACTGCTCTCTGCTGCCACCTCTGTCCATGTCAGGAACTGTCCAGAGCAGGAGAGGTTTTCTATGGGGATTTGCTGCTGCTCTGGACAGTTCCTGACATGGACAGAGGTGGCAGCAGAGAGCACTGTGTCAGACTGGAGAGAATACACCACTTCCTGCAGGACATACAGCAGCTGATAAGTACTGGAAGACTGGAGATTTCTTTTCTAGAAGTAAATTACAAATCTATATAATTTTCTAAAACCAGTTGAATCAAAAGAAAAATTTGGGAAGTCAACAAACCCCTTAATGATGTCTGCATATGGAATCTAGTTCTGGGCCTAACATGCGGAGTATGCACAGAAAGAAGCATTACATGGAGGGCCTGATGCTCACGGTGAGCTCCAGTGTATGGATGAGGTGTGTATATATATATATATATATATATATATATATATATATAAATAGTATAGAACCTCTGTATCTGTTCATGTTGGGGATTGGTGGGCGTCCTGGCATGGACGTCTGTGATGTCGGCCAATGTGACCCCGATCCCCCCCATCTTCAGCCTCGCACCAGCTACGGACCAGCTCTAAGCCCATAAGAAGATAAAAGAACATTCTTTTGCTCAGTAAAAGTAAACTTTATTCCTGAGATGAATTTGGCCGTGTAAGTGTTACCCGGCACGGCCAGATTTATGTATCACTGTAATTTTTTAAGATGTAAAAGGGATTAAAAGCACAGTTGCAAGTTGTAACATATATTTAAGGAAAGTAAATGTGACCATTAGTCACTGGGAACATCCTTGAAAGGATGAGAAATCTTTTTGATAAAAAGCCTAATAAATATGGTGAACGCGGTCATTTACATTAGTCGCAGCTGTTTGCAGATAGTAAAGCGGGCCCATATCCCAGAAAGTGCGGCTACCGGCGTATCCCACATTATATATAGGACCTGCCGGCCCGGCGTAAATTATACACAGTACAGCAAGGAACGTGGGGAACAAAGCAGGAAAAAAAATCTAAAAAGTTTCAGAGTAGAACTTGAGTGGATGTAAATGGTGAATCCTGGAGTGTGTAAATCAGCCGATCCTGATCTCCGGCCATTGTGGAAGCTCTGGGAACGCTTCATCCATCATGTTCTCATCACCACCTCATAGACCCGGGGTCTCCGAACTGCCGCCCTCCAGCTGTTGCAAAACCACAATTCCCATCATGCCCGGACAGCTTCAGCTTCTGCTGTCCAGGCATGATGGGAAATGTAGGTTTGCAACAGCTGGAGAGCTGCAGTTTGGAGACCCATGTGATAGAAGCTACACATAGAGAAGACGCTGCTTTTCCCACCCTATCAGCCGTATGTCCTGGAAGAGATTGATTGCTTCCTGTGTCACTGGCCGTACACCTAAACTCCTTACCCCCGTCATCTAAGAAGGCCTGCTACCCATCTCCAGTCTTCCAGTACTTATCAGCTGCTGTATGTCCTGCAGGAAGTGGTCTATTCTCTCCGGTCTGCTGCCACCTCTGGTCATGTCAGGAACTGTCCAGGAGAGCAGAAGAGGTTTCTATGGGGATTGGCTGCTGCTCTGGACAGTTCCTGACATGGACAGAGGTGGCAGCAGAGAGCACTGTGTCAGACTGGAGAGAATACACCACTTCCTACAGGACATAAAGACAGATTAAATGATCCCTTTAAGCCGGTGAACCCCTACCTGTAGCGTTCCAAGTGTTGCAGAACTACAACTCCCAGCATGCCCAGACAGCCTTTAGTTGTCCCAATGAGTCCAGTAGTTTTGCAGCAGCTGGAAGGCGACAGGATAGAGATCATTGTCTGAAGCCGTAAGACGCGTGCTCCACGTCACGGGGACCTGGTAGGTCATGTGATGGCATCCCTGACTCTTGTACACATCTTAGAGGGATTATACAGCACAAACAGCCCCATCTTAGCGTCCTGTAATTGTATGCGGTTAGCATCCCGTGACGTGCTGGTAATGGGGCGGCATTTGGTAATTTGGTTAATTGTTTTCAAGGGAGCGTTCTCATTAGAATTACCTGTTACCACAAACTCCTCTCTCATGCCGCCGCTGCCGCGCTCCAAGATTGTTTTTTCCTGACAAGAATAATTGAGGGAACATGGCGTCACGTGCGGTGGGAGAATGGCGGCTCTGCTCTTTCTGTGACACTGACTGTAAGTAAATATCAGTGATGGGGAGACATCTGCCAAATCCGTATGTTCCACCATTTATACACAGAGCGACGCGAGCTGCGTAAAGTCATGTAATGGCCGCTGTCGGGAGGGAGACAATGGGGGAACGGGAGACAATGGCCCACCTGCCATCATAGTGCTCCTCCTCATCCCCCAGCCCAGCTGGGCCTGCTCCTATCTGCCGGTTCCACGTGGAGCAAATATTGGCTGCACAGACTGATAGGACCCGATGCAACAGCGGCCAACAACGGCCGACGGCAGCTGATGAGCAGGTTTAAAGGGAATGTGACATCAGATAATGATTTATTGTACAAATTATGGTTTTATGTTAAACATATATTTGTTAAGAATTGTTGGTGACATTTTTTTTTCTAATTTTCCATTTTTCTCTCTATATTATAAAATAATCCTGATATCTTGTAGCTCTCATTCTCACCACTGGGGCTAAAACTAAGCCGAGACTTCCTGTTGTTTCTGTGGTGATAAGAGGAGGCTGCAGTAAAGTGATCTGTACAGCATTGCATCGTCATGTGACACCAATAGATAAAGGAGACAATAGCAGCTCCCTATGGTGATAAGAAGAGGCTGCTGTAAAGTGATCTGTACAGCATTGCAGCATCATGTGACACCATTAGATTGAGGAGACAATAGCAGCTCCCCGTGGTGATAAGAGGAGACTGCAGTAAAGTGATCTCTAAAGCATTGCAGCGTCATATGACACCAGTAGATAGAGGAGACAATAGCAGCTCTCTAGGGAACGACCTCTTCACAGGTCACAGAGCGCGCTCAGTAATGTCTCACATTCATCTCAAGGGGACAGAGTCTGTCTATTGTTGTCTATATCCATGAGGCTTGCTGTAAAGCATGTTACTAAGTGCTGTTAAGAACAGCCTAGGCAAGATGGCCGCCCCCATAACAATGTATAAAAAGGGAAATAAAAAAAATTACAGTCAGAAAATAGAAACAGATCAAAGAAAGAATAATTTTTGTTTCTGGTTCTAATTGGTAAAATTAAGGCAACACATTCCCTTTAAGTCATCGGCATCAATGATAAAAGAGAGACCGGCTTCATACCACAGGTGGTCTTTACGTTGCCTTAATATCTCGACATCCTGTGTAACAAGGGTGTAAACACAGACCCAAACCTAGCCGAGTGTGCTCAGGCCATTAAAGTCTATGGAGGATGTGCCTGTCTGTGCTGGATGTGTCAGGATCTCACTTTGGTCGCACAAACAATCCAGTGATCAGTGGTGCAGCCCTTCCCACACAAGCCCTGCAAAAGGATCCTGGAACCAGCGGCCACCAGTGATGGTGCGTCCTTGTATCCTCGTCCGGCCTCACCCCCTTAGTCTGCCGCCTCACCTAGACATCAGACAGCTGCCGGCAGAGCTGTCACTCATCTGGCAGCCATCGGCCCCCATCAGCAGGAGAGAGGGTCCGCAGGGGATATAACTTTACATAACACTATTGCTGTATGTTCTATTTAGCGCGCTGAGATGCCGGATGACAACTCTCGTGGGGACGGTAATGGCTGCCATTAGCGGCTGTCACTCAGCGTACGAGACTTCACAATAACTCATAGGATGACAGCCGACGTCACTGTATTCCCATTCATTTGGGGATTAAGGGGAAATGATCTGCACAGAGTATAGTACAGGATGGGGATGGGCCAAGGATGAGGAAGACTCAGTCTACATTCATATCTATGGGGGTTCACAGCTGGTCACCACTCTGAGGAGTCTAGACCATTTTATAATTTATAATTTACAGATTTATAATTTACTTCTTTAAAAAAAAAAATCTCCTGTCTTCCGCTACTTATCAGCTGCTGTATGTCCTGCAGGAAGTAATGTATTCTCTCCAGTCTGACAGTGTTCTCTGCTGCCACCTCTGTCCATGTGAGGGAGAGAATACATCACTTCCTGTAGGACATACAGCAGCTGATAAGTATGGGAAGACTGGAGATTATTTAATAGAAGTAAATTACAAATCTCTTACACTTTCTGGCACCAGTTGATTTTAAAGAAAACATTTTTTGGTAAACTACCCCTTTAAATGGCAAAAGGTAAAGTAGTCCTGGAAATGTCTCCCCACTATACTCTGCATTTCCTTCTGCGAACTCTAGAAAGACACGCGCATGCACCTTCTGTGCACCAACACGCGCATGCACCTTCTGTGCACCAACACGCGCATGCACCTTCTGTGCACCAACACGCGCATGCACCTTCTGTGCACCAACACGCGCATGCACCTTCTGTGCACCAACACGCGCATGCACCTTCTGTGCACCAACACGCGCATGCACCTTCTGTGCACCAACACGCGCATGCACCTTCTGTGCACCAACACGCGCATGCACCTTCTGTCCACCAACACGCGCATGCACCTTCTGTGCACTAACACGCGCATGCACCTTCTGTCCACCAACACGCGCATGCACCTTCTGTCCACCAACACGCGCATGCACCTTCTGTGCACCAACACGCGCATGCACCTTCTTTGCACCATTAGAACAAGATGGCAGGAAGGGGGATCATGCAGCATGTGATTACTGGTGGCTGAAGAAGTTGGATGCCGCCCTAGGGAGTCCTGGATAACATGGACATAGCCATAAGCCATAGACTGTATCCACCCGGACTCCATAGGGTCGCATCCAACTTCTTCAGCCACCGGTAATCACATGCCACCCTATCCAACTCCAGCCCGCTGATCTCTGGTGGCCATGGCATCTCCCGCTGGGCACTCGCCTGATACTCGTCCTTGTAGTTATATCTCTTCCCTCCTTTATATAATGGAAGTCCTCTCTCTATACACTGACTTCCTGCGGTGCTGGGTCTGTATAGACAGAGCGTCAGTATGAGGTGTAGTGAGGGATGGAGGACGCCCCCTCATATAGCGTACAGTTGCCCATCTTTGTCATTCCAGTTACTTAGCTGGGATGTGGCCGGGAACGATGGTTCCTATTCTCCCCATCACTCGGGCTGTGTTGGTTGGACCCCCACTGATGTAATGTTATCAGCTGCCCAGTGGGGAGGTGAGTAAGTGTCTGTTACTGGAATATTCCTTTAAAGGAGAACTCGGCTGGGGTGATTTTTGTCAGAGTGCTAAGGAGGATACAAGAAGTAACACATGCTCTCACCTCCCACCTCCCCCGCACCAGCACTGTTATCCCGCCCAGAAGAGTCCGGGACCCGGGGGACCGGAGCTGCAGGATAGCGGCACCAGCACTGGAGCGGGGAGGTGAGAGCATGTGTTACTTCTTCTATCCTCCCCTCTCTGTTAAGAATCACCCCAGCCCGGAGTTCTCCTTTAAGGAGGTTTCAACCATCCAGGTTCTGTATTCTGTATGCAGATGCGATGTGTCCAGGTAGATGGATGTGTCAGACGTCACACACCGCATCACTAGCACAGATGCAGATTTACATAATGTTTTATACGGCAGCGGGAGCCTCGGCCTTCACCATCATCTTCATTTCCATTGTTTCCTGATGCATAAAACCATTTTTCCCCCCAATTACCTGACACGCTTCTTGTAAGGAGAGGCCTGGACCACTTTACTAGCTGAGGCTGAGACATTACCGCCTCTCCTGGTACCGCATCACTGTGGAAGAGGCCGCCTCTCAGGGGCGCGGTATGTGGCACAGTATGGCGGTTTAGTGGCTGATTCTTCTTTGTGGGTTATAGATGAGTGTTGAGTGGAGTTGCTGAACTGCTCAGGTTAGGCAACGTCCTCTGAATCCCGAACGTTCGGCATTTGACTCCCAGTGTTAGGAGAGGTTTGGCAACTTTGCTCAACAACAGTATAGATGCCAGATAGGATGGGTGACCGAAAAGCAGCCCCACCATAGATAATATGGCTGACCCTGACAGCCTCTTCACGTCCCGGGCAGTGCTGAGTGGAGATTCTGAACCTGAAGGCTCAGTAGTTGCAGCAGCTGGAGAAGTTGGATGCCGCCCTAGGGCTGCCAGGAAAACACGGATACTGACTATGGCCTATGGCTGTATCCATGTTTTCCAGACTCCCTGGAGTGGCATCCAACTTCTCCAGACAGCAGGAGGTAAATGGTGAGTGTTTGGAGAAGGTTGCCAAACCTAAGAGGTCAGTCTGGCATCTCCGCTCAACACTGGTCCCGGACACATGGGGACCGTCCACGGCTGCTGCACCTAGGATGTCCTCTTTACCATGTGTCTCCTACCTTTCTCATCTACAGGAAATCCCTTACGCCAGTGGAATCACGCACCTGGAGGCAGATCTGGGTAAGAGTAATCAGGAGCCGTCCAATGCCGACCATCTCCAAGAGCTGGTCTTCTCTCCCGTCCATGCCCCCGTGGTGGCAATGGGAACTCAGTCTGGAAGGTAAGGGCTGTCTGCGGCTAAATGCTGGGGGCATCAGTAAAGATATATAATATGTATACAGCCATGCAAGATATACACCAGTTACAGTATATAATACTGAGATTTCTAACCTCCACGGCCATCACAGTATGCTGGGAGACAAGGAGGTGGCGGTATACTGTGCCGGACCCCAGTGACAGGGTCATATACTGTGCGACTGGGTTACACCGTCCATACACCTGGCATCACTCTCATCAGATCCCACCCTGCTGATCATTGCGATCAGATCCCACCCTGCCATCATTGCGATCAGATCCCACCCTGCCATCATTGTGACCAGATCCCACCCTCCCATCATTGTGATCAGATCCCACCCTGCTGATAATTGTGATCAGATCCCACCCTGCTGATAATTGTGATCAGATCCCACCCTGCTGATCATTGTGATCAGATTCCACCCTGTTGACCATGTTGTGTATGGTGGCCCCTAAAACTGAGATCAGGCAGGATAAATGGAGACTGACCAGACATGCAACATTTACTGCTAAACTTTCTCCTGTTATGTAGTAAAGACACAAAGATCGGGCATGTAGGCATGTAGTATCTATCTATCTATCTATCTATCTATCTATCTATCTATCTATCTATCTATCTATCTCCTATCTATCTCCTATCTATCTATCTATCTATCTATCTATCTATCTATCTATCTCCTATCTATCTCCTATCTATCTATCTATCTATCTATCTATCTATCTATCTATCTCCTATCTATCTATCTCCTATCTATCTATCTATCTATCTATCTATCTCCTATCTATCTATCTATCTCCTATCTATCTATCTCCTATCTATCTATCTATCTATCTATCTATCTATCTCCTATCTATCTATCTATCTCCTATCTATCTATCTCCTATCTATCTATCTATCTATCTATCTATCTATCTATCTATCTATCTATCTATCTATCTATCTCCTATCTATCTATCTATCTCCTATCTATCTATCTCCTATCTATCTATCTATCTATCTATCTATCTATCTATCTATCTATCTATTATCTATCTATCTATCTATCTCCTATCTATCTATCTATCTATCTATCTATCTATCTATCTATCTATCTATCTCCTATCTATCTATCTATCTATCTATCTATCTATCTCCTATCTATCTATCTCCTATCTATCTATCTATCTATCTATTATCTATCTATCTATCTATCTCCTATCTATCTATCTATCTATCTATCTATCTATCTATCTATCTATCTATCTATCTATCTCCTATCTCCTATCTCCTATCTATCTATCTATCTATCTATCTATCTATCTCCTATCTATCTATCTATCTATCTCTCTCCTATCTATCTATCTCCTATCTATCTATCTCCTACCTATCTATCTATCTATCTATCTATCTATCTATTAATCACTGAAGAATAAGAAGTTATAAAATATACCTTTTATTTCTTTCCATTAAAGATGTGCCAAGAAAAAATGTATATTCAAAAAGAAAAAACAAAAGTTCATATGTGCTTAGAGCTCTTCTATCTATCCATCCATCCATCCATCCATCCAGTTCTTTCTTCCATTTTATCAATTTCTAACTAGACAAAAACAAAGCCTTCCTCTTTATAGAAACCATCCACGATCTGTGTATTGTGCTGCGGCCGTTCATCATCTGCCAGACATAACATTAGGGAGGCAGAAGGATGTAATAAATGATATGTTTATCTGGCTCGGACATTTACACTCGGGTGGAGCTGGTGTTGGAGTTTTGCCATGGCTGGGAGATGTGTGGTCTATGGCGATATGCCGCTGCTGTGTAGGAGCTCAGGGTGCATGACAGATACATAGCAGAGATATATATATATATATATATATATATATATATATATATATATATATATATGCTAGTATCCATTCACCTTTTCCTTTCTATATAAAGATCTGACAGTGACCCTCTGGAAATTCTATGTGTTTCTGTGCTCTCAGTGGGGTCCCCACCGCAGCCAGCAGAGCCTCCTGTCTCCATGAAGCTGTATACCTCTTAGCTTGTACAGAGCTATATAGAGATGAGGATTATTCCAGTGTCCTCCCAGCAGGCAGAGATGGTCCTGGTCCAGTTGCCCATGTGATGCTAATGGGATTGAGAGCAGATTTGAAAGGGAGAAGATGAAGTTTGAATCTTGAAAGGCAAGATGGTCACATGACACAGATACATATTTTTTTTTTTTTTTTTTTGGGGGGGGGGGGGGGGCGGGTATAGAGGCAATAAACAACCCCAGAGGACTTCCTTAAGAAGAGTTAGACCAATCCATGGCGTGCAAACAAACACATGGGATCCAGACAAGCACATTAGCTCAGCTGAGTTCATGAAGATATAAGCTTGATACAGCAAGTTCCATAGTCAGTATATGTATATATATATATATATATATATATATATATATATATATCCGTGCACAGATTGTGTGAATACCCCTTAAAGGGATTGTTCACAAAAATAAATTCTTTCAAATCAACTGTGCCAGAGATTTGTAATTTACTTTTTATCTATTAAAAAATCTCCAGTCTTCCAGTACTTATCAGCTGCTGTATGTCCTGCAGGAAGTGATGTATCCTTTCCAGTCTGACACACTGCTCTCTGCTGCCACCTCTGTCCATGTCAGGAACTGTCCAGGGCAGGAGAGGTTTTCTATGGGGATTTGCTGCTGCTCTGGACAGTTCCTGACATGGACAGAGGTGGCAGCAGAGAGCACTGTGTCACACTGGAGAGAATACACCACTTCCTGCAGGACATACAGCAGCTGATAAGTACTGGAACACTGGAGATTTTTTTAATAGATAAAGTAAATTACAATTCTGTATAACTTTCTGGCACCATTTGATTTGAAAGAAAATATTTTTTGGTGATTAACCCCTTTAATACTAGTAAGTTGTTATGTAAGTGATAGAAGTTCCTATAAGTGGCGCCCCCTTGTGTCTTGCAGCAGCACCACCTCCCTTCTGTCCCGGGCCGCCATGGCGCGTCTCCACTCAGCCGGGTTCCCTGAAATCTGTGACTGTAATAATGAAGTGGCGGAAGTGGTCGATCCATCAAGTCCGGTGAACTTTAATCCCCAGAGGGAAGAAGCCGATTATCTGCAGTGTAATGAGATCTTCCTGCAGTTCCTCGCCTTCAGCAGGTGAGAGGCGACGTCCGCCACGTCCGTCTGATCAGGACGTTTTTGTTGAGAGTGACGAGCGCTCATGAATATGGATGTGGTGACAGTGCGGAGATCCGGACACTCATCAATCACCGTCCGGAGGAGCTAATTGAGCGGCGTTCATCAGTGTCAGTGTTGTTTATCGCCTGCGGGATGTATCTAGACGTGTCACACACTCCTCCCTGCGCTCCACTATCTGTGTGGTCTCATAAACCCTGCATGATGACTTACAGACCCGTCTAAGTAAAGGCTCGTATTAAAGGGGCCGTCCAGCATTAGGAAAAGATGGCTACAGCGCCACCCTAGGCTGCAGGTTGTTTGTGATATTGCAGCTCAGCCCTATATACTACAATACAATTGTGCTGGGGTGAGGAGCGCTATTTTAGGAAGAAAACGGCCATGAGCAGTTCCTGAGGGTAAACGCGCATTAGACGGATCATGTGTGGGAAGAATTGTGCAGCAATTCTGCTGTGAAAATGCTGCAGGTGCAGATATGATTTTACCTATTAATCTCAATAAGAAAATCTGTGACAAATTGGTGATGTGGATTATCACTCCGCAGGGTGTATAATCCGAGCCACAAGGTGTATAATCTGCTCTGCATGATATGTAATCCGCACCGCAGGGTGTGTAATCCGCACCGCAGGGTGTATAATCTGCTCTGCAAGATATATAATCCGCACCGCAGGGTGTGTAATCCTCACCGTAGGGTGTGTAATCCTCACCGTAGGGTGTGTAATCTGCCCTGCAAGATATATAATCCGCACCGCAGGGTGTGTAATCCTCACCGCAGGGTGTGTAATCCTCACCGCAGGGTGTGTAATCCTCACCGCAGGGTGTGTAATCCTCACCGCAGGGTGTGTAATCCTCACCGCAGGGTGTGTAATCCTCACCGCAGGGTGTGTAATCCTCACCGCAGGGTGTGTAATCCTCACCGCAGGGTGTGTAATCCTCACCGCAGGGTGTGTAATCCGCTCTGCAAGATATATAATCCGCACCGCAGGGTGTGTAATCAGCACGGCAGGGTGTGTAATCAGCACGGCAGGGTGTGTAATCCGCACCGCAGGGTGTGTAATCCGCACCGCAGGGTGTGTAATCCGCTCTGCAAGATATATAATCCGCACCGCAGGGTGTGTAATCCTCACCGCAGGGTGTGTAATCCGCACCGCAGGGTGTGTAATCCGCACCGCAGGGTGTGTAATCCTCACCGCAGGGTGTGTAATCAGCGCGGCAGGGTGGGTAATCCTCACCGCAGGGTGTGTAATCCGCTCTGCAAGATATATAATTCGCGCCGCAGGGTGTGTAATCCGCACCGCAGGGTGTGTAATCTGCTCTGCAAGATATATAATCTGCACCACAGGGTACGTTACCTCTGTGCTGTGATGGTGACTGCTGACCCCCCTGTTCTGTAGATACGTTAGCTGTCTGTGATGGTGACTGCTGACCCCCCTGTTCTGTAGATACGTTCGCTGTCTGTGATGGTGACTGCTGACCCCGCTGTTCTGTAGATACGTTACCTCTGTGCTGTGATGGTGACTGCTGACCCCCCTGTTCTGTAGATACGTTACCTCTGTGCTGTGATGGTGACTGCTGACCCCCCTGTTCTGTAGATACGTTTGCTGTCTGTGATGGTGACTGCTGACCCCCCTGTTCTGTAGATACGTTAGCTGTGCTGTGATGGTGACTGCTGACCCCCCTGTTCTGTAGATACGTTACCTCTGTGCTGTGATGGTGACTGCTGACCCCCCTGTTCTGTAGATACGTTCGCTGTCTGTGATGGTGACTGCTGACCCCCCTGTTCTGTAGATACGTTCGCTGTCTGTGATGGTGACTGCTGCCCCCCCCTGTTCTGTAGATACGTTCGCTGTCTGTGATGGTGACTGCTGACCCCCCTGTTCTGTAGATACGTTAGCTGTCTGTGATGGTGACTGCTGACCCCCCTGTTCTGTAGATACGTTAGCTGTCTGTGATGGTGATTGCTGACCCCCCTGTTCTGTAGATACGTTCGCTGTCTGTGATGGTGACTGCTGACCCCCCTGTTCTGTAGATACGTTACCTCTGTGCTGTGATGGTGACTGCTGCCCCCCCCTGTTCTGTAGATATGTTCGCTGTCTGTGATGGTGACTGCTGACCCCCCTGTTCTGTAGATACGTTACCTCTGTGCTGTAATGGTGACTGCTGACCCCCCTGTTCTGTAGATACGTTACCTCTGTGCTGTGATGGTGACTGCTGACCCCCCTGTTCTGTAGTTACGTTAGCTGTCTGTAATGGTGACTGCTGACCCCCCTGTTCTGTAGTTACGTTAGCTGTCTGTAATGGTGACTGCTGACCCTCCTTTTATCTCTATAGTGTCCAGGATGATCCCTCCGCCGTTTGCCCGCAGACCATTTACTTCACCTTCCAGTTTTACCGCTTTCAGACAGTGACCACCCCGCGCCTGCAGCTCGTACAGATTCATTCTACCACCAAGTCACGCTCTGATACACCAGCCCGGATCTTAATCCAGATCAACAAAGATGGCTCACTGAACCCGGGTGAGTGGGACAACATCTCCCGATTTCACACAAGTGTATTCATATCTGTATTATGGCAGCAAGGCCTGACCATGGGTCTGATGACCTGGACTGTCAAGGACTGTCAATATAATAGTCATCTATCCTAGTTGCCTGTAGAGGCCACTGCTGGGTATAAGGAGCAGCCCTCCTGTAATACTACATGTCTCCTGTAGAGGCCACTGCTGGGTATAATGATCAGCCTCCTGTAATACTACATGTCTCCTGTAGAGGCCACTGCTGGGTATAATAAGCAGCCTCCTGTAATACTACATGTCTCCTGTAGAGGCCACTGCTGGGTATAATGAGCAGCCTCCTGTAATACTACATGTCTCCTGTAGAGGCCACTGCTGGGTATAATGAGCAGCCCTCCTGTAATACTACATGTCTCCTGTAGAGGCCACTGCTGGGTATAATGAGCAGCCCTCCTGTAATACTACATGTCTCCTGTAGAGGCCACTGCTGGGTATAATAAGCAGCCTCCTGTAATACTACATGTCTCCTGTAGAGGCCACTGCTGGGTATAATGATCAGCCGATCACTGTGATTGCTCTAATATTCGGGTGTTTATCTGTGATGAGAATCCTATACAATTCTCTCCTCCTGTCTCTCCTTCCTATAGGGTCGCCTGGGTATCACTTGAGGTACACTGTAGATCCGGGATTCCTCAAACCTGGAGAACGAAGATGGTTTCTCCGTTATTTGGCTCTTCAGACCCTTCAGATTGATGTTTGGGATGGGGAGTCTCTGCTTCTTATTGGATCCGCTGCTGTAGAGATGAAGGTAGGTGAACACTTCCAGTCACCCTGGAGGGATCGTTGTTCTCAGTGTCTCCCCCTGCCTGGGCTCAGTGTCTCTCCCCCTGGGCTCAGTGTCTCTCCCCCTGGGCTCAGTGTCTCTCCCCCTGGGCTCAGTGTCTCTCCCCCTGCCTGGGCTCAGTGTCTCTCCCCCTGCCTGGGCTCAGTGTCTCTCCCCCTGCCTGGGCTCAGTGTCTCTCCCCCTGGGCTCAGTGTCTCTCCCCCTGGACTCAGTGTCTCCCCCCCTGCCTGGGCTCAGTGTCCCTCCCCCTGGGCTCAGTGTCTCCCCCTGGGCTCAGTGTCTCTCCCCCTGGGCTCAGTGTCTCTCCCCCTGGGCTCAGTGTCTCTCCCCCTGGGCTCAGTGTCTCTCCCCCTGCCTGGGCTCAGTGTCTCTCCCCCTGCCTGGGCTCAGTGTCTCTCCCCCTGGGCTCAGTGTCTCTCCCCCTGGGCTCAGTGTCTCTTCCCTTCCTGGGCTCAGTGTCTCTTCCCTTCCTGGGCTCAGTGTCTCTCCTCCTGGGCTCAGTGTCTCTCCCCCTGGGCTCAGTGTCTCTCCCCCTGGGCTCAGTGTCTCTTCCCTTCCTGGGCTCAGTGTCTCTTCCCTTCCTGGGCTCAGTGTCTCTTCCCTTCCTGGGCTCAGTGTCTCTCCCCCTGGGCTCAGTGTCTCTTCCCTTCCTGGGCTCAGTGTCTCTCCCCCTGGGCTCAGTGTCTCTCCCCCTGGGCTCAGTGTCTCTCCCCCTGGGCTCAGTGTCTCTCCCCCTGCTATATGGAGTTTTTGTGAGTCTATGGGACAGTCTATCTGGCAACTCCGTATACCCCTCATTGTAGCTGAGAAGAGTGGCAATAAAAGAACTTGGAGTGGTGCGTCATTTTGAAGTTATAGTTACCCTTTAAGAGTTCCTTCTCCTAAGTATATGTTCCTTATTGGATGATTGAGGGAAGAGGATGTTACACAATGACAGATCCTGGCAATCCACTGATCACTGTGGCTCCACACTCTGATCACAGCCAGCAGCGCAGCGGCCACTACAGGTTAAAGTGTCACTGTCGTGAATTTTTTTTTTGCAGAAATCAATAGTCCAGGCGATTTTAAGAAACCTTGTAATTGGGTTTATTATCCGAAAAATGCATTTTTATCATTAAAAAGCAGTTTGAAGCTCTCCCCCCTGTCTTCATTGTTCTCCTATGGAGAGAGCTAAAGAAAAGACCAAAACAGGACAACAAAGAGTTAATCTACAAATACCTCACCCGTTATCTGTTCTGACCATCACCAGTGACCTGTCTGAGCTGGGATTACAGCTGTCACCCAGCTCAGTGCCTGTAATCCTCTGTTATCTGCTTTCTGCTGCGGGGTAACTCCCTCCTTCCTCCTCCCCCCTCCCCTCTCCATAGAGCAGACAGGGGACGACTCCTGCAACAAGTCACAATTTTCAGATTTTTCAGAGTGGATGAAAAAGAGGAAGGAGGGGGGGACCTGGGAAAAGGCTTTTTACATGCAGAGAATGGCAGATTTGGCTAATAAACCCAATTACAAAGTTTCTTAAAATCGCCTGGACTATTGATTTCTGCCACAAAAAAAAATACGACAGTGACTCTTTAAATGGAGTATTGCGTGCTTGTTGTTTAAATGGGTACTCCAGTAAAAATCTTTTTCTTTTTAATCAACTAGTGCCAGAAATTTATATAGGTTTGTAATTTACTTCTATTTAAAAATCTTGTCTTCCAGTATTTAGCAGCTGCTGAATGTCTTGCAGGAAGTGGTGTGTTCTTTGTAGTCTGACACAGTGCTCTCTGCTGCCACCTCTGTCCATGTCAGGAACTGTCCAGAGCAGGGGAGGTTTTCTATGGGGATTTGCTGCTGCTCTGGACAGTTCCTGACATGGACAGAGGTGGCAGCAGAGAGCACTGTGTCAGACTGGAGAGAATACACCACTTCCTGCAGCACATACAGCAGCTGATAAGTACTGGAAATATATATAACTTTAGATTTGAAAGAAGAATATTTTCACTGAAGTTTCCCTTTATTTGAGTAATTGTGGTGGAGCTGCTGACATGTTGGTGCCAGTATGGAGTGAGGTTGGCTCAGTGAGGAAACCTTTGTGTCTTTACCTTGTATACATACCATCCGGCTCAGTATATTGCGAGGCATTATCTAGTAATTCCTCCGGATCTCTTCTTTGTTTGGTATCAGTGAATCCTCTGAATCCTGTTGCAGAGATGAGATGACACATAACTCCCTCCTTTTCCTTGAGGTTCTCCGCTCTTTACCTTACATATTGCTTTTATTTACCTGGAAGCAGCGAGGAAAAGACGTTTTTATTGTTCTAGAACATTGACATAGCTGGGAGGATAAACAGCGAGCGACACCTGCACATGAAGGAGGACGCCTATGGAGGGACAGCTGGCTGCTATCTATCCTCACAGGACATACAGGAGTGTGTATATAGGATGTGTGTACCCGTATATAATGGACACAAATAGGAGAGTTACCCCTATATACCATGCATATGTAGCTGTATAACAGGCTTGTACTGTATGTATCTGTATGTTCCAGCCATGCACACAGAGGGTTATATGCACACGTTACCCTTTATAGTATGTATTTACTGATATAACACACGTATCTGTATTAGATGGATACAGTATATCTGTGTACCTAAATAGAAATGGGATAATACATAGGATATAGGTATATCTCTGTATATAGGACATGCATGTGCCTATATAGGATGTATGTGCGTATATACAAAGAATGTATGTGTATATATATATAATATATCTCACTTGTCTTCAACCTAAAGCTGCTGCCTGTCTGGATAGGCTATAGTGCCCAGTGTGTCCTGTATGGGCTTATATAGGATGGATGTATATATCTATATGTGATGTATGGGCTTATATAGGATGGATGTATATATCTGTATGTGATGTATGGGCTTATATAGGATGGATGTATATATCTATATGTGATGTATGGGCTTATATAGGATGGATGTATATATCTGTATGTGCCTATATAGGGTGGATGTGTATATATATCTATATGTGATGTATGTGCCTATATAGGATGGATGTATATATCTGTATGTGATGTATGTGCTTATATAGGATGGATGTATATATCTGTATGTGATGTATGTGCTTATATAGGATGGATGTATATATCTGTATGTGATGTATGTGCCTATATAGGATGGATGTATATATCTGTATGTGATGTATGTGCTTATATAGGATGGATGTATATATCTGTATGTGATGTATGTGCTTATATAGGATGCCGGATGTATGTATATTTTATGCTTTTATATGTCCATATAGAATGTGTGTACCTAGGTGTATAGGATGGATCCCATCCCTATAGCATGCATGTATATATCTATATAGGATGGATGAACCTAAATATCAATGTTTTCCTGTATGTATATATATATATATATATATATCTATCCCACATGGGTTTAGGCAGCTATATATATATATATATATATATATATATATATATATATACATACACACACACACACATCACATATGAGACCCCGTTCTCACAGCACCCTGTAGAGCCGTCCAGGATCGGTCCAGCCCGCGCCGTCACTGTCTGACATAATGGCCTCTGATGGACTTTCTATCGAAGTCATTTAACGTCCGACGCTCCGTCCTGAGCGGCTCGGGGAGAAATGCTGACTAAGCGATCTGTATTCCTAACCTTTTATCCAGATTAAATTGCAGGAATATGGTAATGACTGTGCCTGGCGGCCAGAGAGCATTGTGGGGGGATTCCTGCTGAAACCTAATACCTATCTGTGTGAGGCCTGTTACCGAAGTCACCAAATCATCAGAACCCCCAAGTCACCTCATCCCCCCCAACATTACTGTGACCCAAATCCCCTGTATCCCACCAAACCCTATACCCCTCAGGTTACTCCCCACACACACAGTGACCGTGACCCGGATCCCCTGTATACCTCTGTACAGACTCCAGCTGCCTGATATTCCTGCATGACTTGGTGGATAACCATAGTCTGAATGTTCTGTATTGACTGACACCCAGATTTCCCGAAAACAGACGCCACTGGCTATAAAGCAGCTCAATGACTGGTATATAGAAGAGAGGAGCAATAGTTTAGGGCGTCTGGTGCCTAATAACAGAATCCAGTGCACCTTCTATACAGCCCTGAGCATCAGAATAATTATAGGGGGAGCCTTCTATGGCCTTCTCTAGCCTCTATGGCCTTCTATGGCCTTCTCTAGCCTCTATAGCCTTCTATGGCCTTCTCTAGCCTCTATAGCCTTCTATGGCCTTCTCTAGCCTCTATAGCCTTCTATGGCCTTCTCTAGCCTCTATAGCCTTCTATGGCCTTCTCTAGCCTCTATAGCCTTCTATGGCCTTCTCTAGCCTCTATAGCCTTCTATGGCCTTCTCTAGCCTCTATAGCCTTCTATGGCCTTCTCTAGCCTCTATAGCCTTCTATGGCCTTCTCTAGCCTCTATAGCCTTCTATTGCCTTCTCTAGCCTCTATAGCCTTCTATGGCCTTCTCTAGCCTCTATAGCTTTCTATGGCCTTTTTAACCTCTATAGCCTTCTATGGCCTTTTCTAGCCTCTATAGCCTTCTATGGCCTTCTCTAGCCTCTATAGCTTTCTATAGCCTTCTCTAGCCTCTATAGCTTTCTATGGCCTTTTTAACCTCTATAGCCTTCTATGGCCTTCTCTAGCCTCTATAGCCTTCTATGGCCTTCTCTAGCCTCTATAGCCTTCTATGGCCTTCTCTAGCCTCTATAGCCTTCTATGGCCTTCTCTAGCCTCTATGGCCTTCTCTAGCCTCTATAGCCTTCTATGGCCTTCTCTAGCCTCTATAACTTTCTATGGCCTTTTTAACCTCTATAGCCTTCTATGGCCTTCTCTAGCCTCTATAGCCTTCTATGGCCTTTTCTAGCCTCTATAGCCTTCTATGGCCTTCTCTAGCCTCTATAGCTTTCTATAGCCTTCTCTAGCCTCTATAGCTTTCTATGGCCTTTTTAACCTCTCTAGCCTTCTGTGGCCTTCTCTAGCTTCTATGGCCTTCTCTAGTCTTCTATGGCCTTCAATAGCCGTCTATGGCCGTCTCTAGCCTCTATGGAGTTCTCTAGTCTTCTATGGCCTTCCCTAACCTCTATAGCTTTCTATGGCCTTCTCTAGCTTCTATAGCCTTCTGTGGCCATCTGTAGCCTTTTGTGGCCTTTTTAGCTTTTTTTTTTGCCTTCTCTAGCCTCTATAGCCTTCTATGGCCTTCTCTAGCCTCTATAGCCTTCTATGGCCTTTTCTAGCCTCTATAGCCTTCTATGGCCTTCTCTAGCCTCTATAGCTTTCTATAGCCTTCTCTAGCCTCTATAGCTTTCTATGGCCTTTTTAACCTCTATAGCCTTCTATGGCCTTCTCTAGCCTCTATAGCCTTCTATGGCCTTCTCTAGCCTCTATAGCCTTCTATGGCCTTCTCTAGCCTCTATAGCCTTCTATGGCCTTCTCTAGCCTCTATAGCTTTCTATGGCCTTTTTAACCTCTCTAGCCTTCTGTGGCCTTCTCTAGCTTCTATGGCCTTCTCTAGTCTTCTATGGCCTTCAATAGCCGTCTATGGCCGTCTCTAGCCTCTATGGAGTTCTCTAGTCTTCTATGGCCTTCCCTAACCTCTATAGCTTTCTATGGCCTTCTCTAGCTTCTATAGCCTTCTGTGGCCATCTGTAGCCTTTTGTGGCCTTTTTAGCTTTTTTTTTTGCCTTCTCTAGCCTCTATGGCCTCCTCTAGTCTCTATAGCCTTCTGTGCCCTCCTCTAGCCTCTATAGCCTTGTGTGGCCTCCTCAAGCCTTTTTAGCCTTCTATGGCCTCCTCTAGCCTTTTATGGCCTCCCTTTGCCTCCTCTCGCCTTCTATGGCCTCCTCTAGCCTTTTATGGCCTCCCCTTGCCTCCTCTAGCCTTCTATGGCCTCCTCTGGCCTCTCTGCTCCTCTGTCAGACCTCTATTCCCTCTGTTCCATTGCGCTGTTCCTCCAGCCTGTTCGGATAAGCAGCACAGCAGTGATTCATGACATGTGAGGATCCGGATACATCCAGCTGTCACTCACTCAGGCAAAATTATGGAGGTGTCTGTGACACTTTAATGAGAAGGAAATGTAAAACCGCACATTACCCCCAGAAAGTGGAGCCGAAACCAGATTGTTCCCACCAAACTCAGGCAATTCATAACGTTGAAGGCCCGAAATAATCAAACAAGGTGTCAGAGGTTATTACACACCCCGACAAGGCTTAAAAGCTCCGAGATACACATCAAAGTCAGACGCCTGTCAAACAAAAAGCCTAAATGTCGGCGCCACAAAGTGAGACTATGGGGTATGTGTCACCTTACAGCAGTGCTGAAAAGATGCATGACAGCAGGAAATGTCAGACAGAAGGTCGGCCATTCAAGGTCACTGACCACAGCAGCTGCTTACCTGCAGGGCCGAGAGAAAGGACTACAGGTGCTGTATATAGAGTATATAGCTATTCAGTGCACGGCGGCCATATAGCAACCAGTGTGACCAAAAGTGTATAGGAGACATTAAGAGCGGAATCAGGTTGTAGATATAATAAATTTCATCATCCTGTATTATACCCCAGAGCTGCACTCACTATTCTGCTGGTGGGGTCACTGTGTACATACATTACATTACTGATCCTGAGTTACATCCTGTATTATACTCCAGAGCTGCACTCACTATTCTGCTGGTGGGGTCACTGTGTACATACATTACATTACTGATCCTGAGTTACATCCTGTATTATACCCCAGAGCTGCACTCACTATTCTGCTGGTGGGGTCACTGTGTACATACATTACATTACTGATCCTGAGTTACATCCTGTATTATACTCCAGAGCTGCACTCACTATTCTGCTGGTGGGGTCACTGTGTACATACATTACATTACTGATCCTGAGTTACATCCTGTATTATACTCCAGAGCTGCACTCACTATTCTGCTGGTGGGGTCACTGTGTACATACATTACATTACTGATCCTGAGTTACATCCTGTATTATACTCCAGAGCTGCACTCACTATTCTGCTGGTGGGGTCACTGTGTACATACATTACATTACTGATCCTGAGTTACATCCTGTATTATACTACAGAGCTGCACTCACTATTCTGCTGGTGGGGTCACTGTGTACATACATTACTGATCCTGAGTTACATCCTGTATTATACTCCAGAGCTGCACTCACTATTCTGCTGGTGGGGTCACTGTGTACATACATTACATTACTGATCCTGAGCTACATCCTGTATTATACTCCAGAGCTGCACTCACTATTCTGCTGGTGGGGTCACTGTGTACATACATTACTTTACTGATCCTGAGTTATATCTGTATTATACCCCAGAGCTGCACTCACTATTCTGCTGGTGAGGTCACTGTGTACATACATTACATTACTGATCCTGGACTGATCCCCCCCCATGGTCCTGTGTGCCATCATCTCTTTATATATATACACACACTCCATTACTGTGGGTTCAGTATGCGCCCGGTGTACATGAGGCGTTTCCTGTATGACCGGGGATGATATATGCCTCTCGTTCTGTATCACAGCATTTACTACGTCAAGGTCGCACGGCGGTGCAAGTGTCTCACGAGCTGGAAGTCATCACCACGGAATATGAGCAGGAGACCATGGCCGTGAGCGGAGACGTCTCCAAGCAAGGAGCCATCAAGCCCATCGGAGTGCACACTGTCATCCGGGGGCGACTCCACCTGCGCATGGGCAACGTCGGTAAGGACGCTTATAATTTGTGGAGCTCCTCGCCTTCGCTTGCTGTCAGTGAATGGAACCATAATGGATAGAACGCCTGAGGCTGATGACTCCTGTGTGCAAAAATCTCATCTATCCTCCAAGCCAGGGATGGGGAACCTCCGGCCCCCAGGCATGAAGGAAGTTGTAGTCTTGCTGGAGCACCCCTCCCTATCCCTGCTTTAAGCTAATAAAATAAAGACGTTTCCATCCACTGAAAGCAAACGGAGAGTTTCAAAAGAGAAAAAAAAGTTAAAAACTATATCAGAAAATGAATTATTTTTATTTATTTCTTGTTTGCAGTTGGAGTTCTTTTAGAAGTTGCTTAGATAATTTTGAAACTCTTTGCAGTATATTGCTGCTCCCTGTAGGACGATTTTTTTCATTTGTTTTATGCAAAAAAAGAACGAAAAACAGATAAAAAAGAGTGCATTTGTGTGCATCCATTCTGATCCGTTTTTCCATTGACTTCAATTTCCATTATAAAAAAAAACAAACCCAAAAACTGGATCAAAGCATATTTGTTTTAGCGCAAACAAAAACACGGTCAGCCACATTTTTGTGTACGCTAAAAAAAATATTATTTTTTTTTTTTTACATTGGAAGTTAATGGAAAAACGGATCAAAACAGACGCACAGAAATGCATCCGTTTTTTTTATCCATTTTTTTTGCATAAAACCGATGAAAAAAAAATAGATTGCAAAAACGCAGTGTGAACGCAGCTTTACTGATCCCATAAGCTGTTCAACAGCTGTAAAGTCCTGGGGGGACGGGGGCTTATACACTATAACGGGCCTGACTGGTTCCTCTTAAAGGAGTTGTCCAATCCTGAAAACCCTGATTAATAAAGGGGGTCTGACCAGTGTGGAGAGCGGTTAGAAAGAGCGTCTCCTGCCCTGGAGGACCCGTCCTGTCCTTCCTTACACACACAGCCCATTGGTTTTAATAGGCTCTATGTAATGCTAAATTTCTCCTTTGGGGGTTCTGCAGGGGAATTAAGGTGAATTTGTAACCCCCTGACCGCTTACCAAGCTGACAGCTGATGGTGCAAGGGGCGGGCACACAGCTGGGTAAGGCGGAGCCATTCCAGGGCCTAGAAAAACAGACTTCGCCTCTTTGACTTCATTCACAGTCCAAATAAAGGATATCTTCTGAATCTGTTCATTTATATCTATCCAGCAGTGCTGTCAGCTCAGTAAGGAGCCAGGGGGTCACCGATTTACTTTAAGGTTGTTGGTAGATAAAGCCCCCCCCCCCCTCCCCCCGCTCCATCTAGTCGGCCCTGTTAGTATTCCCCTTGTTATTATCTTAGGATAGAGATATGTATGTACCAGGAAGGTTACATTCTGTTTACCAACCACATCTGCTGGAGGTTTACTCCAGGCATCTACTACTCTTTCAGTAAAGTAATAGTAATGTATGTAGTCGCTCAGATTCTGGACAAGTCAGACCAGTGCCTTTCTGTCAGACCAGTGTGTCAGACAGTAGAGAATACATTACTTCCTACAAGACATACAGCAGCTGATAAGTGCTGGAAGACTGGAGAGAATACACCAGAGATTTTTTTATAGAAGCACATTACAAATCTATATAACTCTCTGGGACCAGTTATTTTTGAGAGAATTTTTTATTTTTTTTTGTGAGCGACCCCCTTTAAGAGAAAAGAAGAAAAGCACAAAGCAAATGTAATTTGTGATTCCATGAGTCCTTGCTGTTTGTGGCGGTGGAGGAGCGCGGCTCCATTACGGACGCTCTTCCCAGAAGTGGAGTTTCATTTTTATTACAGCTTCTTTTTATTTTATTGAGCTGTTAAGCAATTAACTTTATTAGTGTTTGCTCTTATTATAGAGACCGAATTCTGAGTGGCCGGAGCCGCACGTGACCTGCGGAGCTAATGGGGGATCACGTTACCCAATTCATTAATCTGACAGCTTGATGTTCCGGTCGCACGTTTATAGCGAGGGGAGCGGCGTCCCATAATGCTTCTGACATCACTGGCGAGTGTATACTGTCACTGCTGTATACGTCCTCATTCTCTCTTGGCCGGTCTTCAGGACGGTCATCGTATTCTGCTGAAATATACAGCGTCCTAGGTATAAGAGCTTTATCACCCCCGAGCGCAGTCACGTGCAGACGACAAGAGGATCCTCACATGTCTCCAGGTCCTGGGCTACTTGGGGAATAAAATTTCCTGGGGGGCTACTAGGCCACTACTAGGTGGGGTACACACAGGGGATAGCTACACAGGGGATACTATTTACTGGGAAGACTAACAACTGGGGGGGGGGGCTACCTATATGTGTGGGCAGAGAGTGCCCAACTACTATATGGAGACAGAGGGTGCCTAACCCATATGGGGGCACAGAGGGGAGCCTATACTATATGGGGGCACAGAGGGGAGCCTATACTATATGGGGGCACAGAGGGGAGCTATACTATATGGAGACACAGAGGGTGCCTATACTATATGGGGGCACAGAGTGGCCTGGCAACTGTATGAAGGCACACAGGGTGCCTATACTATATAGAGGAACAGAGTGTGCTGACTACTGTATGGAGGCACAGAGGGGGGCCTATACTATGTGGGGGCACAGAAAGGGACTATACGATATGAGGGCACAGAGTGTCCTGACTACTGTATGGAGGCACAGAGGGGAGCCTATATTATATTGGGGCACATAAGGGGCCTATATTTTATAGGGGCACAGAGGGGGCCTATATTATATGGGGGCTCAAAGGGGGCCTATACAACATAGGGCACAGAGTGTCTTAACTACTGTATGGAGGCACTTATTAGGCATAACTGCTTATATGGGGGCACAGCAGGGACACTGTTATAGTGTGAAGCAATACATTGGCTGCCTTAAACACCAATAAGATAGTATTTGAGGTGCCTACAAGGAGAAAAAATGTTCTATTAAAAAAAGAAAGTCAAGATTTAAATTTAGATTTTATTTTTTCACCCAGCCCTACCCCCCTATTATGCAGACCCCCACTATTCTTTCAGCTGATTAGCTCTGAGTAATCACATGACTATAAGAGCAGCGCATGTAGCCTGTGAATGATATTAACGCTCGTGTGGCGGCTGATCCTCATGGCGGGTGGTCCAGTCGCACCCTGAAGGTTCCTGTCCCTTTAAGATGTTCCTTGCAGGAATTTTCCTCCTGTATGTATATGTGCCCCCCCATGTGAATCCGCCACCGCCCCCGTATTGTATCACATTACTTCCAAAGCTTGTATTTTACTTTAAAATATACGGTTAAACAATGCGGCCTCTTTCTGATTCCGACATCTAATCTTCATAAGAAAGATTAGCTATATTAAAAGTTAAATTGCCATTATCATAGTTCTTCATACGTTGCCTGCAGGGGAAAGATAAGCGTATGGAGGGAGCGATGCACAAAATCCGCAACCTGTCACCAGGAAAATGTCACCTACTTCTGTAAAACTCCGGCTTCTCCCATAAGGCGCGAGCTCCTGAATATGTTCATGTGGACAGCGTGTAACGCTCGGGGCCGGCAGCGCTATAGGCGCACAGTCTGTAGGGTCTTAGGAATCATATACTGTAAGCCCCGATTCATGAATGGCTGCTAATCCCTCACTCATTAGAATGTATTGGGAATGTAGGTCACTGAAAGGAACAGAGGATTGGGGATTACTAATAATATGAAGTATAAAGTATACGGAATCCCAAAAACAACATGTCTCTACATACAAGATCTGTACAATAAGGGGAAGAGTTACTAAAAGTGGTAATTAGTGTAATCTGAAATCTGTTTACTCCCCTTCCCTGAGCCCCCATAGCTGCCATCAGACTGTCCCCGCACCCACAGCTCAATGCTTCCTCTACATGCAGAGAATACCCCCTCAGCCAATGTAATATAGGGGGCATGCTGGAGACCAGTAATGTAATATAGGGGGCATGCTGGAGACCAGTAATGTAATATAGGGGGCATGCTGGAGACCAGTAATGTAATATAGGGGGCATGCTGGAGACCAGTAATGTAATATAGGGGGCATGCTGGAGACCAGTAATGTAATATAGGGGGCATGCTGGAGACCAGTAATGTAATATAGGGGGCATGCTGGAGACTAGTAATGTAATATAGGGGGCATGCTGGAGACTAGTAATGTAATATAGGGGGCATGCTGGAGACCAGTAATGTAATATAGGGGGCATGCTGGAGACAAGTAATGTAATATAGGGGGCATGCTGGAGACCAGTAATGTAATATAGGGGGCATGCTGGAGACCAGTAATGTAATATAAGGGGCATGCTGGAGACCAGTAATGTAATATAGGGGGCATGCTGGAGACCAGTAATGTAATATAGGGGGCATGCTGGAGACCAGTAATGTAATATAGGGGGCATGCTGGAGACCAGTAATGTAATATAGGGGGCATGCTGGAGACCAGTAATGTAATATAGGGGGCATGCTGGAGACTAGTAATGTAATATAGGGGGCATGCTGGAGACCAGTAATGTAATATAGGGGGCGTGCTGGAGACTAGTAATGTAATATAGGGGGCATGCTTGAGACTAGTAATGTAATATAGGGGGCATGCTGGAGACCAGTAATGTAATATAGGGGGCATGCTGGAGACTAGTAATGTAATATAGGGGGCATGCTGGAGACCAGTAATGTAATATAGGGGGCATGCTGGAGACTAGTAATGTAATATAGGGGGCATGCTGGAGACTAGTAATGTAATATAGGGGGCATGCTGGAGACTAGTAATGTAATATAGGGGGCATGCTGGAGACCAGTAATGTAATATAGGGGGCATGCTGGAGACCAGTAATGTAATATAGGGGGCATGCTGGAGACCAGTAATGTAATATAGGGGGCATGCTGGAGACCAGTAATATAGGGGGCATGCTGAAGACCAGTAATGTAATATAGGGGGCATGCTGGAGATCAGTAATGTAATATAGGGGGCATGCTGGAGACTAGTAATGTAATATAGGGGGCATGCTGGAGACCAGTAATGTAATATAGGGGGCATGCTGGAGACCAGTAATGTAATATAGGGGGCATGCTGGAGACCAGTAATGTAATATAGGGGGCATGCTGCAGACCAGCAACGGGATGGGGACCATGCTGGAGACTATGAATGGGATGTGGACCATGCTGGAGACCATGAACGAGATGTGGGTCATGTAGGAGACCAGGAATTGGATGGAGGCCATGAAAAGGGATGAGGGGCAGTGCTGGAGACCAGTAATGTAATATAGGGGGCATGCTGGAGACCAGTAATATAATATAGGGGGCATGCTGGAGACCAGTAATGTAATATAGGGGGCATGCTGGAGACTAGTAATGTAATATAGGGGGCATGCTGGAGATCAGTAATGTAATATAGGGGGCATGCTGGAGACTAGTAATGTAATATAGGGGGCATGCTGGAGACCAGTAATGTAATATAGGGGGCATGCTGCAGACCAGCAACGGGATGGGGACCATGCTGGAGACTATGAATGGGATGTAGACCATGCTGGAGACCATGAACGAGATGTGGGTCATGTAGGAGACCAGGAATTGGATGGAGGCCATGAAAAGGGATGAGGGGCAGTGCTGGAGACCAGGATTGGGATGGGGATTATGCTAAAGACCCAGAATGGGATGAGGGCCATGCTGGAGACCATGAAAGGGATGGGGGAGCAGCACTGGAGGCCAGGATTGGGATGGGGACCATGCTGGAGACCATGAATGGGATGGGGGAGCAGCACTGGAGGCCAGGATTGGGATGGGGACCATGCTGGAGACCATGAATGGGATGGGGGAGCTGCACTGGAGGCCAGGATTGGGATGGGGACCATGCTGGAGACCATGAATGGGATGGGGGAGCTGCACTGGAGGCCAGGATTGGGATGGGGACCATGCTGGAGACCATGAATGGGATGGGGGAGCTGCACTGGAGGCCAGGATTGGGATGGGGACCATGCTGGAGACCATGAATGGGATGGGGGAGCTGCACTGGAGGCCAGGATTGGGATGGGGACCATGCTGGAGACCATGAATGGGATGGGGGAGCTGCACTGGAGGCCAGGATTGGGATGGGGACCATGCTGGAGACCATGAATGGGATGGGGGAGGTGCACTGGTGGCCAGGATTGTGATGGGGACGATGCTAGAAATCAGGAAGGAGATTGGGAGCCAAGTCGGTGATCATGAATAAGTAAGACTTTTATCATGCTGTATGTTCTTGTTTGCTGTACGTACTTTACACTCTTTATCCTCTATTCCATTTACTTGTTACTATGAGAGGACCACCCCCATTACAAACCACTTTTATGTGCAGTTGGCTTTTTGTTTTTCCACTAGGTTTAGAAGCCCACTGCCTCCTTCCCTCTGGTGTCCCCGCTGGACTACACCATGCAGCATACTTTGATTTTTAACGTTTTTTAAAAAAAAAAAAAAAAAAAAAGCTTGGTAACTTTATTGGCTGGAAATTCGGGGTAAAATTTGTGGTCGGTGTCTGCAGATCCCAGAGAGTTCAGAGGAAGGTGCTGATCTCCTGCGTGACAGCGGCTCCGGTGTAGTCAGACAGCTGCCTCCCGTCCCGATAACGATGAGAGGCGATATCAGGAGTATGAGCAGCTTGGCCGGGTGTAATAAAGGGGGACTTCTCTATGTAATCTCCGTAACCCCGCTGCCGCTGGCCTTATTGTATTGGTGAAGTCTCTAAATAATTTAAAATTAAGCATGAAAAACCCTGTCGCCTTATGTAGATGCGGATTCCGAGAACTGCCGAGCGGCAAATCATACAAGCAGATTGCTCACTCAACCTGCAAAAACATTCACAGGGTTCTTGCCAAGAAGCGCTTAGGATCCTGAGGACAGCGAGGTGTAGCGGAGGAGAGCCGGCGTGAATTATACATGGCCTCATCTGTAAGAGCCGGCTTAACATATTGTTACATGTGATACATTATATATGTTACGTCTCACATATTATGCAGCGGCCACAGCCGCCTCTCCTCCCTCTGCGAAGTTCATGTCTATCAGAGCATTCAGGGTAAATGCAGATAGTAAAATCCCTACGAAACCGGAGGCCATGATATAATACTAAACCCCGACCACATGTCCTCTACGGAAATGCCGACCACATGCCCTCTACGGAAACGCCGACCACATGCCCTCTACGGAAACGCCGACCACATGCCCTCTACGGAAACGCCGACCACATGCCCTCTACGGTAACGCCGACCACATGCCCTCTACGGTAACGCCGACCACATGTCCTCTACGGAAACGCCGACCACATGTCCTCTAAAGAAACGCCGACCACATGCCCTCTAAAGAAACGCCGACCACATGTCCTCTACGGAAACGCCGACCACATGCCCTCTACGGAAACGCCGACCACATGTCCTCTTCGGAAACGCCGACCACATGTCCTCTACGGAAACGCCGACCACATGTCCTCTACGGAAACGCCGACCACATGCCCTCTACGGAAACGCCGACCACATGCCCTCTAAAGAAATGCCGACCACATGCCCTCTACGGAAATGCCGACCACATGCCCTCTACGGAAACGCCGACCACATGCCCTCTACGGAAACGCCGACCACATGCCCTCTACGAAAACGCCGACCACATGCCCTCTACGGAAACGCCGACCACATGCCCTCTACGGAAACGCCGACAACATGCCCTCTACGGAAACGCCGACCACATGCCCTCTACGGAAACGCCGACCACATGCCCTCTACGGAAACGTCGACCACATGCCCTCTACGGAAACGCCGACCACATGCCCTCTACGGAAACGCCGACCACATGCCCTCTACGGAAACGCCGACCACATGCCCTCTACGGAAACGCCGACCACATGTCCCCTACGGAAACGCCGACCACATGCCCTCTACGGAAACAGTCTAAAAGAGCCAAGAACTTGGATACGATAATTTGGATACGATAATTTGTTGGCCAAAACCAATTTGTTCTTAATTTAGAATTTTTTTACTCTTTAACTGATATTTTTTTAAATATTCTGAAAATTTTTAAGACATGAGGGGGGACATTTACTATCTTTGCGGCCCTCTCGTACACCTGCTGTATCCCTTGCTTGCCCAATGGGTGTGGCAAGGCGGGGAAGAGGCGTGGCCTTCTCCTGCGCCCGATTTACCAAGATTTAAGCACGCTCACAGGCGTAATAGTGCCTTTACACAGAGAGATTGATCTGACAGATTTTTTAAGCCAAAGCCAATAATGGATTTGAAAAGAGAAGCAATCAGTCTTTCCTATATGACCTGTTCCCTGTTTATAGTCCATTCCTGACTTTGGCTTAAAAAAAAATCTGCCAGATAAATGTCCAGCCTTAGGGTGGGTTCACACTACGGAATCTGCGCCGATAAGTTCCGGCGGATTCTGTTGCTCATACCCGTATACTGCGGTGCGCCTCTCCGTCTGTGCCATAGACACCATTCTATGGCTGGGCTGATTCCGCTGTCCGCCGAAAGAACGGACACGTCAGAATCGGCCTAGACATAGAATGGTGTCTATGGGCCCTATTCCACGGGATGATTATCGTTTTCATAATTGTTAACAATAAACCATCTCAAACTATCTCTATTGCGAACAACCTGAAATCGCTCACCCTTTACATGGAACGATGATCGTTACTTATGACCGTTCTTGTGATCGTCTTGTTGCTATTGCGTTTGTAGCTACTGTGAACTGTCCAGAGCAGGAGAGGTTTTCTATGGGGATTTGCTGCTGCTCTGGACAGTTCCTGACATGAACAGAGGTGGCAGCAGAGAGCACTGTGTCAGACTGGAGAGAATACACCACTTCATGCAGGACATACAGCAGCTGATAAGTACTGGAAAACTGGAGATTTTTAAATAGAAGTAAATTACACATCTCTGGCACTTTCTGATACCAAGTGATTTGAAAGATTTTTTTTTTTTTTTTTTTTTTTTTTGCTGAACTGCCCCTTTAAAGTAAAAAAAAAAATAAGGTAGAAAGTGGTGACATACCAAAATACAAGGTAGAAAACAATGACATCAAGAAGTTGTTTTTCTGGGCGTGTCATCTTCTTCCGGTTGTTGTTACGTCTCCGCACCGTGAAGCTTCTACTCCAGCAGCACAGAGTCCTCTCCTAGCAGAAGTGATGCAGCGAGCGGTAGACGTCTACGGAACATCCTCCCGTACATGAAGCTAAATGCATCCTCTCGGCTTTGGAGAGAAGCGCTGGATGTTGACAACACGGGTTTTGGCCTCTTTGAAGTTGTCGAGCTTTTAGAGCGGCGCACTGTAAAGCCACTGGAGGCTGCGGCAGACATCAAAGCCGACGCAACCTTCTGGAGTTGTTGTAGAAAATGTCATATTTTATTCTTTTTGATTTTTTTTTATTAGTAACTCAGGTCATTTTGATGAATTAATAAGCTGCGCGGTTATGTAATGAATACGAGGAGAGTGCAGGGAGATTGAAGTAGTAATTGTAACACTTAGCGGCTTTGTTACCCAGCGGAGGCCGCCATGGCGCCAGTGTAACACATCTCACCTCCGCGCCTGATTTAGGATGTTGCAATAAGTTTTTTTAAAATATGAAATATATTATTAAAGTACGGAAAAGTGTCGCCATCTAGTGTGTGAGATAAAAGGTTGTGCCGCCCGCTGCTGTCCGATTCCAGGAGGTTTTATGGGATGAGAGAAATATGTCCAGAGACACTGTCACACCTGCCAATGAGCCGGGTCTGCTATCTACTAAGCTGCAGTACCTCATACAACCTGTGGACATGTGTGGTGCTGGTTTTGCACCAAAGCAAAGAAAAAAAAATTGTGTTTTTTGGGGAATTTAAAAAATCTAAAATGGCATTTAAAAAGCCAATGCCTCACTTGCGTCCTGCGCACATTGCTCTCCTTCTCCCTATAGGAGGCATAGGGACTGTCAGTATAGTATGTAAGGACAATGTTCTCCTGCTCCCTATAGGAGGTATAGGGACTGTCAGTATAGTATGTAAGGACATTGCCCTCCTGCTCCCTATAGGAGGCATAGGGACTGTCAGTATAGTATGTAAGGACATTACCCTCCTGTGCCCTATAGGAAGCATAGGGACTGTCAGTATAGTATGTAAGGACATTGCCCTCCTGCTCCCTATAGGAAGCATAGGGACTGTCAGTATAGTATGTAAGGACATTACCCTCCTGTGCCCTATAGGAAGCATAGGGACTGTCAGTATAGTATGTAAGGACATTGCCCTCCTGCTCCCTATAGGAAGCATAGGGATTATCAGTATAGTATGTAAGGACAATGCCCTCCTGTGCCCTATAGGAAGAAGCACAGGGACTGACTGTCAGTACAGTATGTAAGGACTATATATATATATAATATGATATCACAGGGGTTGTCCATGTTTTTGGTCTGTACCATTATTATGTATAACCTTCCCAGTTCTATAATGAATAAGATGTAAGGAGTTCTTATTGCTGAGTGATAATCCTCTATTACAGGACGGGTCTGTGACCAAAGACTGAAGAGGTCGGACACGCTGCCTGCTCCCAGGTCTCGGGTTATCACTGCGCATGATGGACGAAGCAGCTTTCATGGTGGAAGTTTGTTTTCAAGTCAAATTGGGGCAAGTAAGTATTATGCTACCTGTGACTATCCAGCTGCTGCAGCACTACAACTCCCAGCATGTCCTTTCCTGTGACTATCCAGCTGCTGCATCACTACAACTCCCAGCATGTCCTTTCCTGTGACTATCCAGTTGGTGCATCACTACAACTCCCAGCATGTCCTTTCCTGTGACTATCCAGATGCTACATCACTACAACTCCCAGCATGTCCTTTCCTGTGGCTCCCCAGCTGCTTCAGTACTACAACTCCTAGCATGTCCTTTCCTGTCACTATCCAGCTGCTGATGCTGCACTACTACTCCCAGCATGTCCTTCCCTGTGACTATCCAGCTGCTGCACTACTACTCCCAGCATGTCCTTTCCTGTGACTGTCCAGCTGCTGCTGCACTAGAACTCCCAGCATGACTCTCTAGCTGTTGCAGCACTACATCTACCAGCATGTCCTTTCCTGTGACTATCCAGCTGCAGTACTACAACTCCCAGCATGTCCATTCCTGTGACTCCCCAGCTGCTGCTGCAGCACTACAACTCCCAGCATGTCCTTTCCTGTGACTATCCAGCTGCTGCAGCACTACAACTCCCAGCATGTCCATTCCTGTGACTCCCCAGCTGCTGCTGCTGCTGCTGCAGCACTACAACTCCCAGCATGTCCTTTCCTGTGACACTCCAGTGGCTGCAGCACTACAACTCCCAGCATGTCCTTTCCTGTGACACTCCAGTGGCTGCAGCACTACAACTCCCAGTATGTTCCTTTCAGATGAAAAAACATATGCGTTTGGGTGCATCTGTCTTGATCCGTTTTTACGCTGATTTTCATTATAAAATGGATCAAGACGCATTCCTTCCTTTAGCGTACATAAAGCCGTGCTTGACCGCAGTTTTGATCCGTCTTTTAATAAAGGAAGTCAATGAAAAAAATGGATCAAGACAGGTGCACCCAAATGCATCAGTTTTGTTTTGTGTGAACCTGGCCTAGCAGAAAACTATTCTAAGGTTTATTATAAGGCTATATACAATATATATCCAAGAATATTAGACTGGTGAGATGCTGGTAAAATGTGGACAATCCCTTTAAATCCCATTGAGCTGTATTTCCATTGGAGTCAGTACAACAATTCCCGGTAATTTGGAATCTAGCAGCTAATAGAGTAAATGTGCCCGTCCTGGACGGCAAATCCTGTAATATCCGAGGTGTAAATACTCCGCAATAATAGCGCTAACCCCCATATAAAGGCGCCAATGAGAATAGGAAAGCCTGGCCTTATTACTGGCGCTGTGAGCCCCGTCACCCGCACACAATATGGCAGTGTAGCTTGTACTGACACCGCCGTTCCCAAAGTCACTTCAAGCTCAATTACGTCTAATGGCGCCATTGTGAGATTTAGCCCGGTAATCGTTTTGCTGAATATCCCTTTTCATCCATCTTTGACAGGGAAAAATATCTCCCAAGCACAGAAGTTGGCTGACCTAGACAGCGAGCTGGCAGCCATGCTGTACAGCCGAATGAGAGAGGTGAGCGTGGCGTACCAGCAACCGAACAGCGAGACGGACGGCGCTCAGAGGCGGAAAATGGAGAGGATGATGGCCGTCAGAGAGCTGGAGTCACAAGAGGACCCGAAAGTGAGGAAATCCCTCCTGCTGGTGAGTACTGGAGACTGTATGCCCCACATGTATGCTGCTTTATATCATGCCATTTGTGTGATCTCTGCTGATCGGAGGTCAGAAGTCAAAGATAAGACACAAGACCCAGTGTTGGCAAGAGAGAGACATCCACCTAGTGTTACCTGTGCAGCAGCCTAGGGGCCCGCTGCCACCCTAAATGCCCCTACAATCTTCCTGATGTCTATTACATTGGATGCTAGGGACCACAACACTCTGCAGCTCCTCAGGGGCGGGGCACAGCACAAGGAGGCCCTCTGAGTGTCATGCTCCTCCCCCTCACACTTTGCACTGAGCTTAACAGTTATCCGTCTTGTCCATAGTGTTCTGAATTATACAGATTTCTATTTTACTTTTATTTAAAAATCTCCAGTCTTCCAGTACTTATCAGCTGCTGTATGTCCTGCAGGAAGTAGCGTATTCTCTCCAGTCTGACACAGTGCGCTCTGCTGCCACCTCTGTCCATGTCAGGAACTGTCCAGAGCAGCAGCAAATCCCCATAGAAAACCTCTCCTGCTCTGGACAGTTCCTGACATGGACAGAGGTGGCAGCAGAGAGCACTGTGTCAGACTGGAGAGAACACACCACTTCCTGCAGGACATACAGCAGCTGATAATTACTGGAAGACTAGATTTTTAAATAGAAGTAAAATACAAATCTATATAACTTTCTGACACCAGTTATTTCTCTGATCTATCTCTTTGATTCGCTGCGTCTGGCTTCACTATTGCAACATTAATATGACTGGGCGTTCTATGTGCAGCTAAGGTGTTGTCGGACTATTGCACCTGGTGTAGCAGTGATCTGTGACACTTCAGCTGCTGCAGGACTATAATTCCCAGCATGTCTTTAAAACCTTTCATCTGTCAGGGCATGCTGGGAGTTGTAGTTGTGGAGGTTGGAGGTCGCTGTTTTTTAGCTATGTAACATTAGAGGGGGTGTAGTATGGCGGCACTTCTGTCTATATGTAACTACTAGGCATATATATATATTGTTCCATTATTATCCAATAATCCAGACTGTCCGATACTCCGCCACCTCTCAGGACTGATGATGCTGAAGTGATGGAACTATAATAAACTTTTTTGGGGGCAATATCAAGTATTTTATACGTCAGGCAGAAAAATGAAAATTGAAGTTGATGGTTTTTTTTTAAATATTTAATAAGAAATAGAAAAGCTGCCGCTCGGTTGTTGTCCCGTCAGGATAAACTTTTGTTTTTTGGCCGTCGGCCGGCCCATCTGTCTGTAGAAAGTTAGCGGTAATTTAGTGTGGATGAAGCAATTTTCCATCTGAATAAATTACACGGCTGTGTAAGAATTAGTTGATCATTTCTTCTGTATTAATCATGGTGCATTCTGTAGCCGCCCTGACAAATATATTAATGGATATTGAGCGCTAAACGCTGCCAGAAAGCTGTAATTTATGTACAACCCAGAGTACAGTATCTGCTTCTCAGCACCTGGGCACGGCCATTGTGCAAGAGAGTGACAGACCCTCCCGGGGATCCGGGGACATCAGTTATTTCTTCTGTGGGGGTCCTGTTACAAAATTAAACATTTGCTTCCCCGGTCTATATAAGGTCTCAATGCTGACTATGCATCACAGCAAACACCAAGCCATGAGGAGGAAAGGGCTGCCTGTAGAGCTCAGAGACAGGAGTGTGTGGAGGAGGAAAGAGCTGCCTGTAGAGCTCAGAGACAGGACTGTGTGGAGGAGGAAAGAGCTGCCTGTAGGGCTCAGAGACAGGACTGTGTGGAGGAGGAAAGAGCTGCCTGTAGAGCTCAGAGACAGGACTGTGTGGAGGAGGAAAGAGCTGCCTGTAGAGCTCAGAGACAGGACTGTGTGGAGGAGGAAAGAGCTGCCTGTAGAGCTCAGAGACAGGACTGTGTGGAGGAGGAAAGAGCTGCCTGTAGAGCTCAGAGACAGGACTGTGTGGAGGAGGAAAGAGCTGCCTGTAGAGCTCAGAGACAGGACTGTGTGGAGGAGGAAAGAGCTGCCTGTAGAGCTCAGAGACAGGACTGTGTGGGGGAGGAAAGAGCTGCCTGTAGAGCTCAGAGACAGGACTGTGTGTAATGTATTGTGCCTCCTTGTTCTATGTGATGTTAGTATTGTGCCTCCTTGTTCTATGTGATGTTAGTATTGTGCCTCCTTGTTCTATGGGATGTTAGTATTGTGCCTTCTTGTTCTATGGGATGTAAGTATTGTGCCTCCTTGTTCTCTGGGATGTTAGTATTGTGCCTCCTTGTTCTATGGGATGTTTAGTATTGTGCCTCCTTGTTCTCTGGGATGTTAGTATTGTGCCTCCTTGTTCTCTGGGATGTTAGTATTGTGCCTCCTTGTTCTATGTGATGTTAGTATTGTGCCTCCTTGTTCTCTGGGATGTTAGTATTGTGCCTCCTTGTTCTATGTGATGTTAGTATTGTGCCTCCTTGTTCTCTGGGATGTTAGTATTGTGCCTCCTTGTTCTATGGGATGTTAGTATTGTGCCTCCTTTTTCTCTGGGATGTTAATATTGTGCCTCCTTGTTCTTTGGGATGTTAGTATTGTGCCTCCTTGTTCTCTGGGATGTTAGTATTGTGCCTCCTTGTTCTCTGGGATGTTAGTATTGTGCCTCCTTGTTCTATGGGATGTTAGTATTGTGCCTCCTTGTTCTATGGGATGTTAGTATTGTGCCTCCTTGTTCTATGGGATGTTAGTATTGTGCCTCCTTGTTCTATGGGATGTAAGTATTGTGCCTCCTTGTTCTATGTGATGTTAGTATTGTGCCTCCTTGTTCTATGTGATGTTAGTATTGTGCCTCCTTGTTCTCTGGGATGTTAGTATTGTGCCTCCTTGTTCTATGGGATGTTAGTATTGTGCCTCCTTGTTCTCTGGGATGTTAGTATTGTGCCTCCTTGTTCTATGTGATGTTAGTATTGTGCCTCCTTGTTCTATGGGATGTAAGTATTGTGCCTCCTTGTTCTATGTGATGTTAGTATTGTGCCTCCTTGTTCTATGGGATGTTAGTATTGTGCCTCCTTGTTCTCTGGGATGTTAGTATTGTGCCTCCTTGTTCTCTGGGATGTTAGTATTGTGCCTCCTTGTTCTATGTGATGTTAGTATTGTGCCTCCTTGTTCTCTGGGATGTTAGTATTGTGCCTCCTTGTTCTATGGGATGTTAGTATTGTGCCTCCTTGTTCTATGGGATGTTAGTATTGTGCCTCCTTGTTCTATGGGATGTTAGTATTGTGCCTCCTTGTTCTATGTGATGTCAGTACTGATGTTTTTTTCCCTGTTTTTCTCTTGTTTTCTCTCTCTCCAGTCTCAGCGTGAGCAGCGCACTCAGCACACCAGAGATTTGCAGATCATTGAGGCGTACCGGGAGCGCACCAAAGCTGAGTGTATCTCCAGTATGCTGAATCAGGCTATTACCTCAAATTATACCGTCTACGCTACGCTGGGCACCGCAGAGTTCTTCGAATTTCAACTCAAAAACCCGTATAACATTCAGTACACTGTATCTATAGAGATTGATCACCCGGACCTCAGGTACAGCCTGGGATCTATAGGATCCTATATATAGTATTATAGACGATAGCTAATAAACTGCACTTAAACAGCTATAAAACACCCTCAAAATAAGGGACCCGGCCGCACAGGGGTATATAGAGCTGGAGCCAGCCAGGGGGGGATTCCCGCACAGGGGTATATAGAGCTGGAGCCAGCCGGGGGGCAATTCCCGCACAGGGGTATATAGAGCTGGAGCCAGCTGGGGGGGATTCCCGCACATGAGTATATAGAGCTGGAGCCAGCCAGGGGGGGATTCCCGCACAGGAGTATATAGAGCTGGAGCCAACCAGGGGGGGATTCCCGCACAGGGGTATATAGAGCTGGAGCCAGCCTGGGCGCAATTCCCGCACAGGGGTATATAGAGCTGGAGCCAGCCAGAGGAGGATTCCCGCACAGGGGTATATAGACTATGGAGCCAGCCAGGGGGGATTCCCGCACGGGTATATAGAGCTGGGGCCAGCCAGGGGGGGATTCCCGCACAGGGGTATATAGAGCTGGAGCCAACCAGGGGGGGATTCCTGCACAGGGGTATATAGAGCTGGAGCCAGCCGGGGGGGATTCCCGCATAGGGGTATATAGAGCTGGAGCCAGCCGGGGGGGGATTCCCACACAGGGGTATATAGAGCTGGGGCCAGCCAGGGGGGATTCCCGCACAGGGGTATATAGAGCTGGAGCCAACCAGGGGGGTATTCCTGCACAGGGGTATATAGAGCTGGAGCCAGCCGGGGGGGGATTCCCGCACAGGGTATATAGAGCTGGGGCCAGCCAGGGGGGATTCCCGCATAGGGGTATATAGAGCTGGAGCCAGCCGGGGGGGGATTCCCGCATAGGGGTATATAGAGCTGGAGCCAGCCAGGGGGGATTCCCGCACAGGGTATATAGAGCTGGGGCCAGCCAGGGGGGATTCCCGCACAGGGGTATATAGAGCTGGAGCCAGCCTGGGCGCAATTCCCACACAGGGGTATATAGAGCTGGAGCCAGCTGGGGGGGATTCCCGCACAGGAGTATATAGAGCTGGAGCCAGCCAGGGGGGGATTCCCGCACAGGAGTATATAGAGCTGGAGCCAGCCAGAGGAGGATTCCCGCACAGGGGTATATAGACTATGGAGCCAGCCAGGGGGGGATTCCCGCACGGGTATATAGAGCTGGGGCCAGCCAGGGGGGGATTCCCGCACAGGGGTATATAGAGCTGGAGCCAACCAGGGGGGGATTCCTGCACAGGGGTATATAGAGCTGGAGCCAGCCAGGGGGGATTCCCGCATAGGGGTATATAGAGCTGGAGCCAGCCGGGGGGGGATTCCCACACAGGGGTATATAGAGCTGGGGCCAGCCAGGGGGGATTCCCGCACAGGGGTATATAGAGCTGGAGCCAACCAGGGGGGTATTCCTGCACAGGGGTATATAGAGCTGGAGCCAGCCGGGGGGGGATTCCCGCACAGGGTATATAGAGCTGGGGCCAGCCAGGGGGGATTCCCGCATAGGGGTATAGAGCTGGAGCCAGCCGGGGGGGGATTCCCGCATAGGGGTATATAGAGCTGGAGCCAGCCAGGGGGGATTCCCGCACAGGGTATATAGAGCTGGGGCCAGCCAGGGGGGATTCCCGCACAGGGGTATATAGAGCTGGAGCCAGCCTGGGGGGATTCCCGCACAGGGGTATATAGACTATGGAGCCAGCCGGGGGGGGATTCCCGCACAGGGTATATAGAGCTGGGGCCAGCCAGGGGGGGATTCCCACACATGGGTATATAGAGCTGGAGCCAGCCGGGGGGGATTCCCGCATAGGGGTATATAGAGCTGGAGCCAGCCAGGGGGGATTCCCGCACAGGGTATATAGAGCTGGGGCCAGCCAGGGGGGATTCCCGCACAGGGGTATATAGAGCTGGAGCCAGCCTGGGGGGGATTCCCGCACAGGGGTATATAGACTATGGAGCCAGCCTGGGCGCAATTCCCGCACAGGGGTATATAGAGCTGGAGCCAGCCAGGGGGGATTCCCGCACAGGAGTATATAGAGCTGGAGCCAACCAGGGGGGGATTCCTGCACAGGGGTATATAGAGCTGGAGCCAGCCAGGGGGGGATTCCTGCACAGGGGTATATAGAGCTGGAGCCAACCAGGGGGGGATTCCTGCACAGGGGTATATAGAGCTGGAGCCAGCCAGGGGGGGATTCCCGCACAGGGGTATATAGACTATGGAGCCAGCCTGGGCGCAATTCTCGCACAGGGGTATATAGAGCTGGACCCAGCCGGTGGGGATTCCCGCACAGGAGTATATAGAGCTGGAGCCAGCCAGGGGGGGATTCCCGCACAGGGGTATATAGAGCTGGAGCCAGCCGGGGGGGATTCCCGCACAGGGGTATATAGAGCTGGAGCCAGCTGGGGGGGATTCCCGCACAGGGGTATATAGAGCTGGAGCCAGCCAGGGGGGGATTCCTGCACAGGGGTATATAGAGCTGGAGCCAACCAGGGGGGGATTCCTGCACAGGGGTATATAGAGCTGGAGCCAGCCAGGGGGGGATTCCCGCACAGGGGTATATAGACTATGGAGCCAGCCGGGGGGGATTCCCGCACAGGAGTATATAGAGCTGGAGCCAGCCAGGGGGGGATTCCCGCACAGGGGTATATAGAGCTGGAGCCAGCTGGGGGGGTTCCCGCACAGGGGTATATAGAGCTGAAGCCAGCTGGGGGGGGGGTTCCCGCACAGGGGTATATAGAGCTGGAGCCAGCTGGGGGGGATTCCCGCACAGACTAGTAACAATTCCAACATGGCCGCCACCTCTGGGCATCACTGTCTGGAATGGTAAGACTATAAAGCTTTATTGTGTGAAAGAATAGTAATAGAAAGATAATTCTGGCTTTATTGTATTTTAGGTTGTGCTATATTACATGGATTTTTTTGGTTCTGAGCTTAATAACTTCCTCATGTACTTTTATATTGGTTGGAGTATTTCTTCTGATACATTGCTACAAATCCTCTGAAATGTACAGTGGAAAATGTGAAAATAGGGTGAAATAGAGTGAAAGCGCACGTGTATGTTCAGGCCACACTGTTCTGCGTGCACAGGAGGCAGCATTATTGCTAGCTATACTATACTTTTTAGGTAGAATTTTTTGTAGTATAAGCTGTAAATGAAGCACTGGTATAAACTGTTGAAGCTTTGGAGGACATTATAGAGCAGTACTGTGCAGTGTTAGCTGTAGATAAAGCTTTAGAGGACATTGTTGAGCAGTACTGTGCAGTGTAAGCTGTAGATGAAGCACTAGAGAACATTATAGAGCAGTACTGTGCAATGTAAGCTGTAGATGAAGCTTTGGAGGATATTGTAGAGCAGTACTGTGCAGTGTAAGCTGTAGATTAAACACTGGAGGAAATTACAGAGCAGTACTGTGCAGTGTTAGCTGTAGGTGAAGCACTAGAGAACATTATAGAGCAGTACTGTGCAGTGTAAGCTGTAGATGAAGCATTGGAGGACATTACAGAGCAGTACTGTGCAGTGTCAGCTGTAGGTGAAGCACTAGAGAACATTACAGAGCAGTACTGTGCAGTGTAAGCTGTAGATGAAGCGTTAGAGGACATTATAGAGCAGTACTGTGCAGTGTTAACTGTAGGTGAAGCACTAGAGAACATTATAGAGCAGTACTGTGCAATATAAGCTTTAGATGAAGCACTGAAACACATTAAAGAGAAATGCAATGGGGGCGGGGGAGGGGGGATGGCTTGATGGTCTTCTCTGCTGACTCCATGGATTTCTCTAACTTTCCAGAGTGATTGTGGATACTCAGGAATGGAGACATTTTAAAGAGTTGACAAACACCACAACCCCCATAGAGGAAAACATGTTTCATGTTCAGCAGCAGAGTGAGAGCCCCCAGATCTACCTCCGACCCAAGGAGACCGTCTATATCCCATTCCGGTACCAGACCTTCTGCATGGACCCCACTGCCTTGTTACAGGTGAGTGTATGAATGAGCTGCCTTGTTTGTAAGCATGGCCTAATGCATCTATAACCTGTGGCACCACAACTCCCAGCATGCATGTGTCTCAACATGTGAAAAGACACCTAGCTATTCAGGTGGAACTTGCTGACAACCTTTAGCTGTGGAAAATGGAGGGCGGCAGGTCCCCCATCCCTGACCTGTAGTGTTTGCACCCTCCTGACGGGTAGATACAGGATGAGGGATCGGTCAGGTTGCAGAGTGCCCTATCCCTGTGATCTCTGGGAGACAAGCCGCCACTAGAGGAGAGGGGAGACAGTCTGTGTTGTCACTATGTAACATGTGTGGCCACTGTAAGCTCCGCCTCCGCCCGGCTCCCATGGACTTCCCCCTCCGCCATGTTCCAGTAACCCCTCTGTGCAGCCGTTCCAGATTCTCCTGACACTGGTGAGATCTGGTCTGTTGTCCGTTGTTTTATCCGTATTTGGGGCCGTAAGTGCTAATCCTGGAATCTTGTTATGTGGCTGCAGAATCCGGACGCCTCCAGTTTAGCCAAAGATTCATCGTCCCAACACAAGCCGAACGCCATGTCCGCTAAAAGGATTAAGGTGAGATATCCGGCATTCATGGTATAACCAGCATGGCCGCCATATCCTGTACGGGTCGTCCCAGCTGACTTCTCTATGCTACATCTGCTTGGAATCTACTGGAGCCTAACAGATCTGTTGTTCAGGAGTCTAGGAAAGCTGGGTGACCTCCTCTAAACTGTGCTATAGCGTCTCTCTGATATCATGTATGAAAACTCTCTGATGTGTGTATGGTGGCTCTCTGATGTGTGTATGGCTGCTCTCTGATGTGTGTATGGCAGCTCTCTGATACTGTGTATGGCGGCTCTCTGATGTGTGTATGGCATCTCTCTGATGTGTGTATGGCTGCTCTCTGATGTGTGTATGGCGGCTCTCTGATGTGTGTATGGCTGCTCTCTGATGTGTGTATGGCGGCTCTCTGTGTGTATGGCATCTCTCTGATGTGTGTATGGCTGCTCTCTGATGTGTGTATGGTATCTCTCTGATGTGTGTATGGTATCTCTCTGATGTGTGTATGGTATCTCTCTGATGTGTGTATGGTATCTCTCTGATGTGTGTATGGCATCTCTCTGATGTGTGTATGGCTGCTCTCTGATGTGTGTATGGCGGCTCTCTGATGTGTGTATGGCTGCTCTCTGATGTGTGTATGGCTGCTCTCTGATGTGTGTATGGCTGCTCTCTGATGTGTGTATGGCATCTCTCTGATGTGTGTATGGCATCTCTCTGATGTGTGTATAGCGGCTCTCTGATGTGTGTATGGCGGCTCTCTGATGTGTGTATGGCGGCTCTCTGATGTGTGTATGGCATCTCTCTGATGTGTGTATAGCGGCTCTCTGATGTGTGTATGGCTGCTCTCTGATGTGTGTATGGCAGCTCTCTGATACTGTGTATGGCGGCTCTCTGATGTGTGTATAGCGGCTCTCTGATGTGTGTATGGCTGCTCTCTGATACTGTGTATGGCGGCTCTCTGATGTGTGTATAGCGGCTCTCTGATGTGTGTATGGCTGCTCTCTGATGTGTGTATGGCAGCTCTCTGATACTGTGTATGGCGGCTCTCTGATGTGTGTATAGCGGCTCTCTGATGTGTGTATGGCTGCTCTCTGATGTGTGTATGGCGGCTCTCTGATACTGTGTATGGCATCTCTCTGATGTGTGTATGGCGGCTCTCTGATGTGTGTATGGTGGCTCTCTGATGTGTGTATGGCAGCTCTCTGATACTGTGTATGGCGGCTCTCTGTGTGTATGGCAGCTCTCTGATATCATGTATGGAAGCTCTCTGATATTGTGTATAGTGGCTTTCTGATGTGTGTCTGGTGGCTCTCTGATATTGTGTATGGCGGCTCTCTGAGGTGTGTATGGCAGCTCTCTCATATCGTGTATGGCAGCTCTCTGATACTGTGTATGGCGGCTCTCTCATATTGTGTATGGCAGCTCTCTGATATTGTGTATGGCTGCTCTCTGATGTGTGTATGGCATCTCTCTGATGTGTGTATGGCGGCTCTCTGTGTGTATGGCATCTCTCTGATGTGTGTATGGCTGCTCTCTGATGTGTGTATGGTATCTCTCTGATGTGTGTATGGCTGCTCTCTGATGTGTGTATGGTATCTCTCTGATGTGTGTATGGTATCTCTCTGATGTGTGTATGGCATCTCTCTGATGTGTGTATGGCTGCTCTCTGATGTGTGTATGGCGGCTCTCTGATGTGTGTATGGCGGCTCTCTGATGTGTGTATGGCATCTCTCTGATGTGTGTATGGCTGCTCTCTGATGTGTGTATGGCTGCTCTCTGATGTGTGTATGGCATCTCTCTGATGTGTGTATGGCATCTCTCTGATGTGTGTATAGCGGCTCTCTGATGTGTGTATGGCATCTCTCTGATGTGTGTATAGCGGCTCTCTGATGTGTGTATGGCTGCTCTCTGATGTGTGTATGGCAGCTCTCTGATACTGTGTATGGCATCTCTCTGATGTGTGTATGGCGGCTCTCTGATGTGTGTATGGTGGCTCTCTGATGTGTGTATGGCAGCTCTCTGATACTGTGTATGGCGGCTCTCTGTGTGTATGGCAGCTCTCTGATATCATGTATGGAAGCTCTCTGATATTGTGTATAGTGGCTTTCTGATGTGTGTCTGGTGGCTCTCTGATATTGTGTATGGCGGCTCTCTGAGGTGTGTATGGCAGCTCTCTCATATCGTGTATGGCAGCTCTCTGATACTGTGTATGGCGGCTCTCTCATATTGTGTATGGCAGCTCTCTGATATTGTGTATGGCGGCTCTCTGATGTGTGTATGGCGGCTCTCTGATATTGTGTATGGCTGCTCTCTGATGTGTGGATGGTGTCTCTCTGATATTGTGGATGCGGCTCTCTCATATCGTGTATGGCGGCTCTCTGATGTGTGTATGGCGGCTCTGTAATGTGTGGATGGCAGCTCTTTGATGTGTGTATGACTGCTCTCTAATTTGTGTATACCGGCTCTGATGTTTGTGTGATGGCTCTCTGATACTGTGTATGGCTGCTCTCTGATATTGTGTATGGCTGCTCTCTGATACTGTGTATGGCTGCTCTCTGATGTGTGTATGGCTGCTCTCTGATATTGTGTATGGCTGCTCTCTGATGTGTGTATGGCTGCTCTCTGATATTGTGTATGGCTGCTCTCTGATATTGTGTATGGCTGCTCTCTGATATTGTGTATGGCTGCTCTCTGATGTGTGTATGGCTGCTCTCTGATATTGTGTATGGCTGCTCTCTGATATTGTGTATGGCTGCTCTCTGATACTGTGTATGGCTGCTCTCTGATACTGTGTATGGCGGCTCTCTGATGTGTGGATGGTGTCTCTCTAATATCGTGTATCCTTCTCCTTTATAACAGGTTTCCTTTAAGGCATCAGATGGAAAACCTATTTCCATCCTTAAAGTGAGTGTGGAACCACAGCCGCACGTTGTTGATCAGACATTTCGTTTTTACCACCCGGAGCTGACGTTCCTGAAGAAGTCAATCCGGTTACCGCCGTGGTACACACTCCCAGGTAGGGTAAGAGAGCGCTGAGCGGGAGGGATGCACCAATCTCTGGCAGAATATAAATCAATATGGCGTCCTGTTCTTTCCCAGGAGCCCCTGTGGGAACGGCCGGGGGGGAACCAGAACTCTCCGTGCGATGCAGCGACCCCAATGTTATCTGTGATACCCAGAAACTGGTAAGTATCATCCATCCATAGTACATTATTATTCAGTATACTCTTGTACAGGTCCATATACCCTGGTTACAGGTCTGTATACCTTGTTCAATGTTCTATATACTCTGATCACAGGGCTGTGCTGTATACTCTAGTCCCAGGTGTATGATCCGGCCATGGGTGTGTATATACTTTTATGGGTGTGTATACTCTTGTATGGGTCTGTATACTCTAGTCACAGGTACGTTTACAGGTTTGTATATTCTGGTCACTCCTGCATAGTTGTCAACATTTGACATTTTTTCTTTTGCTTTGACATCGAGAGATGTGGGTTCTTGTGGGGGTGTGGCCTATTGTGGGTGTGGTTTTCAGGGGTGTGGCTGGGGACCAGTGGGGTTTCTGTATCAGGCCCCCATTATATTACAAAAGAACACTGCAGAGACACCATCACGTGTCTTGTCGTCAGTGAATTAGCCAGAACCTCCTCCGGGAAGGAACAACCAAGCCAAGGAATGTCTCCCATCAAGGAAACCACCCAAGCAAGGTATCCATCCACAGACAGCTGTTTCGGGGTTTTTGCTCCTCATCAGTGGCTAGTGGTTTCTGGCTAGTGGAAGCAATGACTATTAAGTGTATGCAAAAGGACGCTGGTTGACCTCAGGGAGAGACACCGCAGAGACACCGTCACGTGTCTCAACGTCAGTGTATTCCAGAACATTGCCACTCCCACGAAACCTACTCCACACTGATGAGGGGCAAAAACCCCGAAACAGCTGTCTGTGGATGGATACCTTGCTTGGGTGGTTTCCTTAATTGGAGATATTCCTTGGCTTGGTTGTTCCTTCCCGGAGGGAAGGTCTGGCTAGTTCACTGACGACAAGACACGTGATGGTGCCTCTGCAGTGTTCTTTTGCATATTTCATTTCCCAGGGGGCAATGTTCTAGAATACACTGACGATGAGACACGTGATGGTGTCTCTGCAGTGTTTTGGTTGATCTCCCTGAGGTCAGCCAGCGTCCTTTCCTATTATATTACACACCCCAGTATCAGGCCCCCAGTATATTACACACCCCAGTACCAGGCCCCAAGTATATGACACACCTCAGTATCAAGCCCCCAGTATATTACACACCCCTGTATCAGGTCCCCAGTATATTACACACCCCAGTATCAGGTCCCTAGTATATTACACACCCCAGTATCAGGTCCCCTGTATATTAAACACCCCAGTATCACGTCACGAGTATTTTACACACCCTAGTACTAGGCCCCAAGTATATGAAAACCCCAGTATCAGCCCCCCCAGTATATTACACACCCCAATATCATGCCTCCAGTATATAACACACCCGAGTATCAGGACCCCAGTATATTACACACCCCAATATCAGGCCCCCAGTATATGACACACCCCAGTATCAGGCCCCCAGTATATTACACACCCCAGTATCAGGTCCCTAGTATATGACACACCCCAGTATATTACACACCCCAATATCAGGCCCCCAGTATATGACACACCCCAGTATCAGGCCCCCAGTATATTACACACCCCAGTATCAGGCCCCCAGTATATGACACACCCCAGTATCAGGACCCCAGTATATTACACACCCCAATATCAGGCCCCCAGTATATGACACACCCCAGTATCAGGCCCCCAGTATATTACACACCCCAGTATCAGGTCCCTAGTATATTACACACCCCAGTATCAGGCCCCCAGTATATTACACACCCCAGTATCAGGCCCCCAGTATATTACACACCCCAGTATCAGGTCCCTAGTATATTACACACCCCAGTATCAGGTCCCCAGTATATTAAACACCCCAGTATCACGTCACGAGTATATTACACACACTAGTACTAGGCTCCAAGTATATGAAAACCCCAGTATCAGCCCCCCCAGTATATTACCCCAATATCATGCCCCCAGTATATAACACACCCGAGTATCAGGACCCCAGTATATTACACACCCCAATATCAGGCCCCCAGTATATAACACACCCGAGTATCAGGACCCCAGTATATTACACACCCCAATATCAGGCCCCCAGTATATGACACACCCCAGTATATTACACACCCCAGTATCAGGTCCCTAGTATATGACACACCCCAGTATCAGGACCCCAGTATATGACACACCCCAGTATCAGGACCCCAGTATATTACACACCCCAATATCAGGCCCCCAGTATATGACACACCCCAGTATCAGGCCCCCAGTATATTACACACCCCAGTATCAGGCCCCCAGTATATGACACACCCCAGTATCAGGACCCCAGTATATTACACACCCCAATATCAGGCCCCCAGTATATGACACACCCCAGTATCAGGCCCCCAGTATATTACACACCCCAGTATCAGGTCCCTAGTTTATTACACACCCCAGTATCAGGTCCCCAGTATATTAAACACCCCAGTATCATGTCCCGAGTATATTACACACACTAGTACTAGGCTCCAAGTATATGAAAACCCCAGTATCAGCCCCCCCAGTATATTACCCCAATATCATGCCCCCAGTATATAACACACCCCAGTATCAGGTCCCCAGTATATTACACACCCCAATATCAGGCCCCCAGTATATAACACACCCGAGTATCAGGACCCCAGTATATTACACACCCCAATATCAGGCCCCCAGTATATGACACACCCCAGTATCAGGCCCCCAGTATATTACACACCCCAGTATCAGGTCTGCAGTATATTACACACCTCAGTATCAGCCCGCCAGTATATTACACACCCCAGTATCAGGCCCCCAGTATATTACACACCCCAGTATCAGGTCCCTAGTATATTACACACCCCAGTATCAGGCCCCCAGTATATTACACACCCCAGTATCAGGCCCCCAGTATATTACACACCCCAGTATCAGGTCCCTAGTATATTACACACCCCAGTATCAGGTCCCCAGTATATTAAACACCCCAGTATCACGTCACGAGTATATTACACACACTAGTACTAGGCTCCAAGTATATGAAAACCCCAGTATCAGCCCCCCCAGTATATTACCCCAATATCATGCCCCCAGTATATAACACACCCGAGTATCAGGACCCCAGTATATTACACACCCCAATATCAGGCCCCCAGTATATAACACACCCGAGTATCAGGACCCCAGTATATTACACACCCCAATATCAGGCCCCCAGTATATGACACACCCCAGTATATTACACACCCCAGTATCAGGTCCCTAGTATATGACACACCCCAGTATCAGGACCCCAGTATATGACACACCCCAGTATCAGGACCCCAGTATATTACACACCCCAATATCAGGCCCCCAGTATATGACACACCCCAGTATCAGGCCCCCAGTATATTACACACCCCAGTATCAGGCCCCCAGTATATGACACACCCCAGTATCAGGACCCCAGTATATTACACACCCCAATATCAGGCCCCCAGTATATGACACACCCCAGTATCAGGCCCCCAGTATATTACACACCCCAGTATCAGGTCCCTAGTTTATTACACACCCCAGTATCAGGTCCCCAGTATATTAAACACCCCAGTATCATGTCCCGAGTATATTACACACACTAGTACTAGGCTCCAAGTATATGAAAACCCCAGTATCAGCCCCCCCAGTATAATACCCCAATATCATGCCCCCAGTATATAACACACCCGAGTATCAGGACCCCAGTATATTACACACCCCAATATCAGGCCCCCAGTATATAACACACCCGAGTATCAGGACCCCAGTATATTACACACCCCAATATCAGGCCCCCAGTATATGACACACCCCAGTATCAGGCCCCCAGTATATTACACACCCCAGTATCAGGTCTGCAGTATATTACACACCTCAGTATCAGCCCGCCAGTATATTACACACCCCAGTATCAGGTCCCCAGTATATTACACACCCCAGTATCAGTCCCCCAGTATATTACACACCCCGGTGTCAGGTCCCCAGTATATTACACACCCCAGTATCAGGCCCCCCAGTATATGACACACCCCTTTATCAGGCCCCAGTATATGACACACCCCAGTATTAGGTCCCCAGTATATTACACACCCCAGTATCAGGTCCCCAGTATATTACACACCCCAGTATCAGGTCCCCAGTATATTACACACCCCAGTATCAGGTCCCCAGTATATTACACACCCTAATATCAGCACCATCCTCACTTCTTTACTTCCCCGCCATGTGTAATAAAGAATTGAAGCCAAAACCTCCTCCGGTGACTCATCTCCCTGCTCTGCATGTGTTTTGTCACTCATGCGCCAAGAGCCGGGTGCCACAAGAGGTGCTGTCAGAGAGGGGAGCCAATAGTTGCTCCCTCTGTCAGTGATTTTTTTTATGATTCCACAGCAGAGTTAAAAATATCCAGTCTTCCAGTACTTATCAGCAGCTGTATGTCCTGCAGGAAGTGGTGTATTCTCTCCAGTCTGACACAGGGCAGGGTGGCCTCTTACACCATTACACGCTTGTAGCTGTTTGTAACAATGGGCAGAGTGAATCTCATGTTTGTCCATGTCATGGCAGCGTTCCGCAGCTCTCGGGCATTGGCCGCTTCGATCATTCAGTCACTGACGAAACGCGCTGTGGCACCTGGAAAAATTACACGTTTCATCTTCTAGCCCAGGCTCCTAATCTCCTCACTATACATCTGATCAGGGTGACAGTCAGCCAGTGGACGTCGCGGCTCGCTGGCCGCACACTCACCGCACACTCCCAGCTGTCACACGCATTATGCAGAGTATCACTTAATGAGTTTCTGTGTCTCGGCACGCAGGATGACACTGAGCTACAACAACAAGCCAGCGCCAAAGTGCAGCCAATCTGCAACCCGTCATGTGCCTCCCGCTCCGGGGCGGCCATTAGTGCAGCAGGGTCACATGACACGACAAGAAAAACTATGTGTAAACGAAGGAGATGACAGGAGGTCATGGGGGGGGAGAACTCTAGAGCCGTAGTGGCCTCCGCCTCCTCATGGACTTGTTACTATGATCCCCTGACAATAAGCTAATCACAAACTGCTGTGATCGCCAGTGATCAGCTGTAATCTGTGGGGAAACTGAACAGCGCTACCACAGGAGAAAGTAAGCATTACACAGAGTCCATTCTCATCAATGTGTCCTCCAGGCAGAGAGAAGCTCTTCGTATTCGCTCTTCACTCTGATCAGGAGGATTTTCAGCTCCTGGACGCCCCTCTAGTATCTCTCCTGATAGGCGGATGGACCTTTTCCTATATCTGATTCTTGTAGAATCTGGTGACGGCCATCAGAGTCTGGAATAGGATTCACCATTAAGAGGTCGGGTGACGGCCGCTGCTCTGGACGTTGTCGCTTTTTACTCAGTGACTGATCGGTATATTGGTGATTGGTCTGTATATCAGTGACTGATCGGTATATCGGTGATTGGTCTGTATATGAGTGACTGATCGGTATATCGGTGATTGGTCTGTATATCAGTGACTGATCGGTATATCGGTGATTGGTCTGTATATCAGTGACTGATCGGTATATCGGTGATTGGTCTGTATATCAGTGACTGATCAGTATATCGGTGATTGGTCTGTATATCAGTGACTGATCGGTATATCGGTAATTGGTCTGTATATCAGTGACTGATCGGTATATCAGTAATTGGTCTGTATATCAGTGACTGATCGGTATATCAGTGATTGGTCTGTATATCAGTGACTGATCGGTATATCAGTAATTGGTCTGTATATCAGTGACTGATCGGTATATCGGTGATTGGTCTGTATATCAGTGACTGATCGGTATATCGGTGATTGGTCTGTATATCAGTGACTGATCGGTATATCGGTGATTGGTCTGTATATCGGTGACTGATCGGTATATCGGTGATTGGTCTGTATATCGGTGACTGATCGGTATATCAGTAATTGGTCTGTATATCGGTGACTGATCGGTATATCGGTGATTGGTCTGTATATCAGTGACTGATCGGTATATCGGTGATTGGTCTGTATATCGGTGACTGATCGGTATATCTGTGATTGGTCTGTATATCGGTGACTGATCGGTATATCAGTAATTGGTCTGTATATTGGTGACTGATCGGTATATCGGTGATTGGTCTGTATATCAGTGACTGATCGGTATATCGGTGATTGGTCTGTATATCAGTGACTGATCGGTATATCGGTGATTGGTCTGTATATCAGTGACTGATCGGTATATCGGTGATTGGTCTGTATATCAGTGACTGATCGGTATATCGGTGATTGGTCTGTATATCAGTGACTGATCGGTATATCGGTGATTGGTCTGTATATCAGTTACTGATCGGTATATCGGTGATTGCTCTGTATATCAGTGACTGATCGGTATATCGGTGATTGGTCTGTATATCAGTTACTGATCGGTATATCGGTGATTGGTCTGTATATCAGTGACTGATCGGTATATCGGTGATTGGTCTGTATATCAGTTACTGATCGGTATATCGGTGATTGCTCTGTATATCAGTGACTGATCGGTATATCGGTGATTGGTCTGCATATCAGTGACTGATCGGTATATCGGTGATTGGTCTGCATATCAGTGACTCATCGGTATATCAGTGATTGGTCTGTATATCAGTGACTGATCGGTATATTGGTGATTGATCTGTATATCAGTGACTGATCGGTATATCGGTGATTGGTCTGTATATCAGTGACTGATCGGTATATTGGTGATTGGTTTGTATATCAGTGACTGATCGGTATATCGGTGATTGGTCTGTATATCAGTGACTGATCGGTATATCGGTAATTGGTCTGTATATCAGTGACTGATCGGTATATCGGTGATTGGTCTGTATATCAGTGACTGATCGGTATATTGGTGATTGGTTTGTATATCAGTGACTGATCGGTATATCGGTGATTGGTCTGTATATCAGTGACTGATCGGTATATAGGTGATTGGTCTGTATATCTGTGACTGAAAGGTATATCAGTGATTGGTCTGTATATCATTGATTGATTGGTATATTGGTGATTGGTTTGTATATCAGTGACTGATCGGTATATTGGTGATTGATCTATACACCTGGTGACTGTTATTGTTCCACTTGTTCTAGGGTCACGGGGAACCTCAGGACGTTTTCCTTAAAGTCGCTGGAGGACCAAGTCCACAGATTAAGAGATTCTTTGTAGTGCTGTACAGGTAAGTTATACTGCTCAGTGTTCTGATCCATAACCTGCCGTACTATACAAAGGGGTCTACTATACACAGGGGTCTGCTATACACAGGGGTCTGCTATACACAGGGGTCTGCTTATACACAGGGGTCTGCTTATACACAGGGGTCTGTTATACACAGGGGTCTGCTATACACAGGGGTCTGCTTATACACAGGGGTCTGCTATACACAGGGGTCTGCTTATACACAGGGGTCTGCTTATACACAGGGGTCTGCTATACACAGGGGTCTGCTATACACAGGGGTCTGCTATACACAGGGGTCTGCTTATACACAGGGGTCTGCTATACACAGGGGTCTGCTATACACAGGGGTCTGCTTATACACAGGGGTCTGCTTATACACAGGGGTCTGTTATACACAGGGGTCTGTTATACACAGGGGTCGGCTATACACAGGGGTCTGCCATACACAGGGGTCGGCTATACACAGGGGTCGGCTGTACACAGGGGTCGGCTGTACACAGGGGTCGGCTATACACAGGGGTCTGCCGTACACAGGGGTCTGCCGTACACAGGGGTCTGCCGTACACAGGGGTCTGCCGTACACAGGGGTCTGCCGTACACAGGGGTCTGCCGTACAGGGGTCTGCTATACACAGGGGTCTGCTATACACAGGGGTCTGCCATACACAGGGGTCTGCCATACGCAGGGGTCTGTCATACGCAGGGGTCTGCCATACGCAGGGGTCTGCCATACGCAGGGGTCTGCCATACGCAGGGGTCTGCCGTACACAGGGGTCTGCCGTACAGGGGTCTGCTATACACAGGGGTCTGCTATACACAGGGGTCTGCTATACAGGGGTCGGCTATACACAGGGGTCTGCTATACACAGGGGTCTGCTATACACAGGGGTCTGCTATACACAGGGGTCGGCTATACACGGGTCGGCTATACACAGGGGTCGGCTATACACAGGGGTCGGCTATACACAGGGGTCGGCTATACACAGGGGTCGGCTATACACAGGGGTCGGCTATACACAGGGGTCTGCTATACACAGGGGTCTGCTATACACAGGGGTCTTCTATACACAGGGGTCTGTTATACACAGGGGTCTGCTATACACAGGGGTCTGCTATACACAGGGGTCTTCTATACACAGGGGTCTGTTATACACAGGGGTCTGCTATACACAGGGGTCTACTATACAGGGGTCTACTATACAGGGGTCTGCTATACCGGCAACATACAGGGGTTTCCATTCATTGACAGGAAGCCGAGATCCTCACAGTGATGAAGAGTTGAATAGTAGATAGAAAACTAAGTGTACTGGGATTTTATAACCATACGGAGGATAAATGGGTTAATTCTGGTTTCCATGGAAACAGCCAGATTCCAGAACCTTCTTTATGATGTGGTTTTATCTACAAAGTTTTACAGTCTCTTCCGCCATAAAGTGATATTGTTCCCCCGCCCTGTATAGGCCGCCATGTTGTGTCCCCCTCCCCCCCCCCATGTTATGGCATCTGCCTTGTGTGATCCGCCCTGCAGTATATAGTGATCGGCTGTCACATATATAGAAGTTATAACGGCCGGTCTCTGAAAAGATCATCTTTAGCATCGCAGAGCTCTGATGCAGGCGCATCCGTACACACCCGCATCAGAACACCCCACGGCATGGACCGAGCGGCCGGAGACGCTCACTCCATAGTGTGCACTGACAGGCCGCTATTCACTGAATAGTAGTTATATCCCTGTATATAGGGGGCAGTATTATAGTAGTTATATTCCTGTATATAGGAGCAGTATTATAGTAGTTATATTCCTGTATATAGGAGCAGTATTATAGTAGTTATATTCCTGTGTATAGGAGCAGTATTATAGTAGTTATATTCCTGTGTATAGGAGCAGTATTATAGTAGTTATAGCCCTGTATATAGGAGCAGTATTATAGTAGTGTATTCCTGTATATAGGAGGCAGTATTATAGTAGTTATATTCCTGTATATAGGAGCAGTATTATAGTAGTTATATTCCTGTATATAGGAGCAGTATTATAGTAATTATATTCCTGTATATAGGAGCAGTATTATAGTAGTTATATTCCTGTATATAGGAGCAGTATTATAGTAGTATATCCCTGTATATAGGAGCAGTATTATAGTAGTTATATTCTTGTATATAGGGAGCAGTATTATAGTAGTTATATTCCTGTATAATATAGGGGGCAGTATTATAGTAGTTATATTCCTGTATAATATAGGGGGCAGTATTATAGTAGTTATATCCCTGTATATAGGAGCAGTATTATAGTAGTTATATACATGTATATAGGAGCAGTATTATAGTAGTTATATTCCTGTATATAGGAGCAGTATTATAGTAGTATATCCCTGTATATAGGAGCAGTATTATAGTAGTTATATTCCTGTATATAGGAGCAGTATTATAGTAGTTATATTCCTGTGTATAGGGGGCAATATTATAGTAGTTATATTCCTGTATATAGGGGGCAGTATTATAGTAGTTATATCCCTGTATATAGGGAGCAGTATTATAGTAGTTATATCCCTGTATATAGGAGCAGTATTATAGTAGTTATATTCCTGTACATAGGAGGCAGTATTATAGTAGTTATATTCCTGTATATAGGAGCAGTATTATAGTAGTATATCCCTGTATATAGGGAGCAGTATTATAGTAGTTATATTCCTGTATATAGGAGCAGTATTATAGTAGTTATATTCCTGTATATAGGGAGCAGTATTATAGTAGTTATATCCCTGTATATAGGAGCAGTATTATAGTAGTTATATTCCTGTATATAGGAGCAGTATTATAGTAGTTATATTCCTGTATATAGGAGACAGTATTATAGTAGTTATATTCCTGTATATAGGAGCAGTATTATAGTAGTTATATTCCTGTATATAGGGAGCAGTATTATAGTAGTTATATCCCTGTATATAGGAGCAGTATTATAGTAGTTATATTCCTGTATATAGGGAGCAGTATTATAGTAGTTATATCCCTGTATATAGGAGCAGTATTATAGTAGTTATATTCCTGTATATAGGAGGCAGTATTATAGTAGTTATATTCCTGTATATAGGAGCAGTATTATAGTAGTATATCCCTGTATATAGGGAGCAGTATTATAGTAGTTATATTCCTGTATATAGGAGCAGTATTATAGTAGTTATATCCCTGTATATAGGGAGCAGTATTATAGTAGTTATATTCCTGTATATAGGGAGCAGTATTATAGTAGTTATATTCCTGTATATAGGAGCAGTATTATAGTAGTTATATTCCTGTATATAGGGGGCAGTATTATAGTAGTATATTCCTGTATATAGGAGCTGTATTATAGTAGTATATTCCTGTATATAGGAGCAGTATTATAGTAGTTATATTCCTGTATATAGGGAGCAGTATTATAGTATATATATTCCTGTATATAGGAGCAGTATTATAGTAGTTATATTCCTGTATATAGGGGTAGTATTATAGTAGTTATATCCCTGTATATAGGAGCAGTATTCTAGTAGTTATATTCCTGTATATAGGGGGCAGTATTATAGTAGTATATTCCTGCATATAGGAGCAGTATTATAGTAGTTATATTCCTGTATATAGGAGCAGTATTATAGTAGTTATATTCCTGTATATAGGATCAGTATTATAGTAGTATATTCCTGTATATAGGAGCAGTATTATAGTAGTTATATCCCTGTATATAGGAGCAGTATTATAGTAGTTATATTACTGGATATAGGAGCAGTATTATAGTAGTTATATTCCTGTATATAGAAGCAGTATATAGTAGTTATATTCCTGTATATAGGAGCAGTATTATAGCAGTTATATTCCTGTATATAGGAGCAGTATTATACTCTTGAATGTTTCACAGTGATCGTTGGCTGGCTGCACCTATTCAGATCTGGCAGATCTATGTCCATTCTTTGAAGAGAGTGGACGTCAGTTGTATAACAGGTCAGCTGACCCAAATGTCCCTGGTTCTACGAGGGACCCAGGCGGTGCGGAAAGTGAGAGCCTATTGTTCTCACCCACAGGAACTTAAGGTATGTTGTGTGTAATAAGTAGAACCTTGTCCTTGCACGATTTTTTCATTTTCATCTATTTTTTTATCTCTAAAATAAAACAATTAGTTTTTACTGAATGTGTTATTTCTGTAGTTGTTGCTTTTACGTGCTTGCTATAGTGTCTCCTGGTGTCCACATTATGTGTCCAGTCCTATAAAAAGTTGTTGTTTGTAGCAGACTGGCTCTTATTGGGTACACACAGGGATTGCTTCACCCCAATGTACAAGAGGATCTGTGGAATGAGCTACCGGGCATGTGCGACCAGCAGCACTGGACACATTAGGTGGACGTTCTGACAAAGAAACCACAGGGAGCATCATATGAAGTTTGTATCCACAATATATAGATTTTCTAGACTAAAACTATATATGGTTTAAAGGGGTTCTCTGGCAAAAATATTAGTTTTAGAACTTATATAGATTTGTATTTTACTTCTATTTAAAAAATCTCCAGTCTTCCAGTACTTATCAGCTGCTGTATACCCTGCAGGAAGTGGTGTATTCTCTCCAGTCTGACACAGTGCTCTCTACTGCCACCTCTGTCCATGTCAGGAACTGTCCAGAGCAGGAGAGGTTTCTATGGGGATTTGCTGCTGCTCTGGACAGTTCCTGACATGGACAGAGGTGGCAGCAGAGAGCACTGTGTCAGACTGGAGAAAATACACCGCTTCCTGTGGGACATACAGTAGCTAATAAGTACTGGAAGACTGGATATCTTTAAACAGAAGTAAATTACAAATCTACATAGCTTTCTGAAACCAGTTGATTTGAAGAAAAGATATTCATTGGAGTACCCCTTGTGATCAGCCAATCCACACAGCCGTCTCTGTGGCGCTGGGTTATTGCAGATAGACTCACCCTGATAATATGGCATTAATAACCTCCCAGAAGATCCCTTAAAGACAAATGACTTGCCAGTTTTTATTAGACATCCTCAGATTTTGACGCCATTGGACCTGCCGGCCGCCGTACTTGTAGGTCACTTTATTCCATGCGGATGAGCAGCTGCGCAGGATGCGGCCACCGCTGATCTCCTCCACTATAGGAATCACATGTTCATTCACATCAGCCAAATGTTAATGGGGTTGTTGGGGTTGCTGGCTCTCGGCTGGTGATTTGCTAATGTCTATGGGCAGCTGAGGAGAGCGCAGTTATTTATCTGCAGGCTGGAGATAAGTACAAGCGGCCGTTCTAATCATTGCGTCCGGCCACCTCATCCCGACTCCCGCTCTGACGCTTCACTTGCCTCCTAATTTAATTTAATTGCAGCCGCAGATTAGGCGGCCGCCGGTGATTGACATCCATCACAATCCAGCCAGACGTAAGACCCAGGCGGCGAATGAGAACTGCCCCGAAACCTGCCGCAGCCACCACCGCTCTGACAATGATATGGACGGGCTGTGGGTTTCACTATCAGATTGTTTTTTTTTTTAGTATTTTTATTGTTTTCTATTTTCGGGGGGATTGTATGTGATTCTGGGATATTGAGGCCTCAAAAAATCTGCAATAAAACATAGATTTTTTTCCCCACTGAATAATCCTGAAGCTGCCGTCCTGCCAGTGAATCTGTCAGCTGTTATTCACACTGCAAACTGCTACCAGCTGCCCTTCATGTATCTGTCTGTGCTTCCAGAAACAGAGTCCTCGGGTGTCAGGGAGGCGTCTGCGTCCTCGCACTCCTGAAGTGCTGTGACACCGCTCTGCACCCCCTCCTATACCTGACCCCGCTGATACCGGGAGGAGGGGATGTCCAGCCCCCAGGAGCTCGGGGACGCCCCCTCCTATACCTGACCCCGCTGATACCGGGAGGAGGGGATGTCCAGCCCCCAGGAGCTCGGGGACGCCCCCTCCTATACCTGACCTTGCTGGATACCGGGAGGAGGGGATGTCCAGCCCTCAGGAGGACAGGAGCCTGGGAACGCCTTTCTCACACTTTTCATTTCGGAATAAAAGCCTTTTTCTTTACATTCTGGAAGCACAGACGGATGTAGGAAAGGTGCCCTGTGTCTCCTTGCCCAAACAGCATCTAACATTGTCAGCAGTCTGCAATATGAATTGCGGCCGTCAGATTCCCTTTTAATGGGTTGTCCAGGCTTAGAATAACATGTCCGCTTTTTGCCACAAACAGCGCCTCTCCTGTCTTTAGGTTGGGTGTGGTATTGCAGCTCAGTTGCATTGAAGTGAATAGAGCTGAATTGTAATGCCACACACAGCCTGAGGACAGGGGCGGCGCTGTTTTTGCAAGAAAGCAGCTGTGCTTATCTAATCCTAGATAATCTCTTTAAGTTCCCTGGTGCAAATAGATAATTTATCAAGCTGTTTGATAGACACTAAGGTGTGTATATATATATATATATATATATATATATATATATATATAATATGAGTTTAGTAAGAGCAGCACAACTTGTTGTAGGAGGGTGCCCGCAGGTAGTCTTGACCAAGACCTCCACAATATATCAAAAAGGATCGCCCACAGCACTCCAGGTAAGTTGAAAAATCAAGTGCTTTTTATTCCATAGTGGTGCAGCACAGCATACAAGTCAAAGTGCGACGTTTCAACGACCTTCCGTCGTCTTTTTCACGCTTGAAAAAGACGACGGAAGGTCGTTGAAACGTCGCACTTTGACTTGTATGCTGTGCTGCACCACTATGGAATAAAAAACACTTGATTTTTCAACTTACCTGGAGTGCTGTGGGCGATCCGTTTTGATATATATATATATATATATATATATATATATAGAATCCCTTCCTAAGACTGGGTTATATATAGATGATGAATGTTCTAAGTCTCTGAGGTTATGGAACGTATACGTGATTTAGCCCATGGCCGTCTTGGTCGGCAGATGAAGCTTTGTACAGCTTGTGTCTATTCTCGCTGGTGCAGGTTGACCCGGAGAGCGTGTTTGTGCTTCCTCCGAATGGAATCCAGGACCTGCACATTGCGGTGCGCCCCCTACAGGCCAGCAGCAAATTCATCTATGTGAACCTGGTGGATGTGGATCAGCATCAGCTGGTGGCCTCCTGGCTGGTTTGTGTCCTGAGCCGGAACCCGATCATCTCCAAGGTAAGAGCCATGTTGTATTATGATGCTGCTGGACTCCGTCCTCGACGTTCAGCCGCCCAGGTCCTCACATCTCTCAATCTTTCATCTTAGTTTCATTATCTTCATTTTATTTGCTCTTTTCTCCTCTCCCTGAACATTTCAGAAATGACTGTACGTTACACATTGTTTAAAGGGGAACTCCAGCGAAATCTTTTTCTTTTAAATTAACTGGTTTCAGAACGTTATACAGATTTGTAATTTACCTCTGTTAAAAAAAAAAAAATCTCCAGTCTTCCAGTATTTATCAGCTGCTGTATGTCCTGCAGGAAGTGGTTTATTCTCTCCAGTCTGACACAGTGCTCTCTGCTGCCGCCACTGTCCATGTCAGGAACTGTCCAGAGCAGCAGCAAATCCCCATAGAAACCTCTCCTGTTTTGGACAGTTCCTGACATGGACAGAGGTGGCAGCAGAGAGCACTGTGTCAGACTGGAAAGAATACACCACTTCCTGCAGGACATAGAGCAGCTGATAAGTACTGGAAGACTTGAGTTTGTTTTTTTTTAAATAGAAGTAAATTACAAATCTGGCACTTTCTGGCAGCAGCTGATTTGATTTGTGAACTACCCCTTTAAGTCACGGTCCAGTCCTGTCTATCAGTCCTATGATGGCTTCTCATATATTAGAGACCTAACATGACCTAATAATAGATACCGCATCCTCTAACAATGTTCTTATAACTTGTGAGCTGTGCGGCTCCATAAACCCGGTTATAGTGCAGTGTGGGAGGATAAGCAGAGCCGGCTGGCAGCTCTAATTTACTAGCTGATAATAGTCTATGAAGTTATAGGACATCTGTGACCAGTGTGAGATAAATCACGCCGCCCGCCATCCATCATCCAGATGAAATTCCGCCTTTACTTCCCTCTTATGGATCGTGCTGCAAAGTTTCAGAAGTTGTTCCCATAAACTTGTTTACTTCTTCTTTGTATCTCATTTTCATTGGCGTCTTCTGACTACTTCCACCATGGCAGCTTATTACCGCCATCCACAGCGCCCCCTACCTGCTGTATATTCAATGGCCGACCAAGAGTTTTACAATCATAAAAAAAAAATCGTACCAGAAAAATCCCTAAAAGGCCTCCTCCTATTATATCACAGCAGCAATAATAAGGCCTAATTCACACATCCGCAATTGCGGACAGAACATGAAACCAATGTTATCCAATGGCCCCGTTCACACGTGTGTATGTGTATACGGGGTGCGATCCATGCTGTAATGCGGACCGTTTTTTGTGGCACGGATCACTAGGGTGGATGAAGTGTAATGTAGTGCTCCATGAAGCACAGAGCACTACGGATACACATTCGCAGTGCGGGCCGCGGTCTGCTCTATGGGTGTGTGAATGTCGTCTAATTGTTATTGTTACCAGAGATTTGTAATTTACTTCTTTTAAAAAAAAATCTCTCCACTTCCAGTACTTATCAGCTGCTGTATGTCCTACTGGAAGTGGTGTATTCTTTCCAGTCTGGAGGGCAGGAGAGGTTTTCTATGGGGATTTGCTGCTGCTCTGGACAGTTCCTGACATGGACAGCGGTGGCAGCAGAGAGCGCTGTGTCAGACTGGAGAGAATACACCACTTCCTGCAGGACATACAGCAGCTGATAAGTACTGGAAGACTGGAGAGTTTTTTTTTAGCAGAAGTAAATTACAAATCTCTGGCATTTTCTGTCACCAGTTGATTAGAAAGAAAAAAAAAATTGGTGAACTCCCCCTTTAAGGAATCTCCTTGCTGCTCACTGTTTCTTGTCCTTTCTCCTTTAAATCTTGGGCTCTTACTTTGCATTATGATAAATGACTGGAGCATTCTCTCTGAAAGGGATTATTACAAGCTGACATGTAGAATTTCGCCGGGCTGCACGTTGTTAAAACAATTTGAATTAGTGAGTCGGCGGCAGATCCTGGGGGAGCGCGGTGAAACATTACAATCTGAAAATATTAAAGCTGTCCTGTAATTTGTTTCTAAAAAAAAAAGTGCAGCGCAAGCGGAACGAGGCGTCAGGGCTGCTAACAGAGGCGTAATAACCAGTGCTGGGGCGCCCAAAAACATTGCTAAGCCCCGGCCTCACCCCAGAGGCAAGCTGCCAGTCACTGTGCACTGTGCTGGGTCCATTGTCTGACAGGTCTGACCCTAGGGTTATGCTTTGAGCCCTTTGAATGACCGGTGTGAAAAGAATGAAAAGTTACATTAAATTTTTCTTTCAAAACAACTGGTCCCAGTAAATGCCAAAGATTTGTTATTTACGTCTATTAAAAAATCTCCAGTCTTCCAGTACTTATCTGCTGTATGTCCTACAGAAAGTGGTGTATTCTCTCCAGTCTGACACAGCGCTCTCTACTGCCACCTCTGTCCATGTCAGGAACTGTCCAGAGCAGTAGAAAATCCCAATAGAAAACCTCTCCTGCTCTGGACAGTTCCTGACATGGACAGAGGTGGCAGCCGAGAGCAGTGTGTCAGACTGGAGAGAATACACCACTTCCTGCAGCACATACAGCAGCTGATAAGTACTGGAAGACTTACTTCAGAAGTAAATTATAAATCTCTGGCAGTTGTTGGGACTAGTATATTTGAAAGAAATACATTTTGGTGAACACCCTTATGAATGGTAAAATATAGTAAATAAGATAATATACACATACTTGCTAACATGAGGGCTGTAACAAGCTGCACAATACATCTTTAGTCATTGGGGATCATTGCTTCTTTTTAGCATGCTTGTGGCTACAGTTGTATGTATCGCCATGGTAACAGACTACAATCACTCACTGTGTAGTCTGATGCTGCTGTCATACCTCCTTCCTTTCGTCTCGTGTCGCTCAGTTCTCATTACGTTCAGCAGTAAGTGACTACACGGGGTCTGGAGACATAGATCCGCATAGCAACTGAAAACACCAAACGGGAGGACATTTTTAGTGAACACGATTTGCAAAAAATATAAATATTTTTGTTTGTTTAGATGATAAATAAGTTACTGTGTAAAGTGATGGCGATGCGGAGTTCTACCTTATCTAGTGTAGTGTTTGCATTGTGTAACCCCTTATGTCGCCGCAGGCCTTTGAAATAACCATGTCTGCTGGAGAGAAGGGCTGCAACAAGAGGATCACTTACACCAACCCCTATCAGACCAGGAAGAGGTACTCGCTCCAGACCAACAGGGCCGATCTTCTACAGTTCAAGGAGAACGCCTTCGAGGTAATGACCACCGCTGCCACATCTTCCTGACAGTTTACTCTTAAAGGGGTATTCCATCCCGTATTGCTGGGATAATCCACTACATTGCTATAGTGGAGACACCCACCAGAGCTGTGGCCCCCTTACTGACTGCCCTGGCCGTCCGCCATACACGGGACGTGCAGCTTAGGCTCATACAGGTGAATAGGCGCGGCTGCAGTTCCCTGCACAGCAAGGTAAGCAGACAGCTGCTGCTACCAATTATACAGGGGACAAATACCACCACCAGACCATGACCACATAAGACCATAGTGTGGGACTATCATCTCCATACTGTCACTGCACAAACCACTCTGAACACAGACCAATATTCCCCTGTACAGGGCCATATAGGGGCAGATACAGATTGCAGGCCGCATAAGTGATTACATCCATTGACTAACAGGGGGGCGTCTCTTTCCCTTTCGTCTCTATTCGGTCCAGTTTGCCAGAATGACGTCTCCCATTCGCAGACTCTGTTGGATAAAAATCTTTGTTTCTGCACTCTTCCCAAGATCATCAACTGCGTCCAGCAGGTTTATCTTGCCCCTTCCCCCCCATAGGTACATAGGTGCCCCCAGTAGGTATATACCCCGAGTAAATAGCCAGCTGCCCCCAGTAGGTATATACCCCGAGTAAATAGCCAGGTGCCCCCAGTAGGTATATACCCCAAGTAAATAACCAGGTGCCCCCAGTAGGTATATACCCCGAGTAAATAGCCAGGTGCCCCCATTAGGTAAATACCCCAAGTAAATAGCCAGGTGCCCCCAGTAGGTATATACCCCAAGTAAATAGCCAGGTGCCCCCAGTAGGTATATACCCCAAGTAAATAGCCAGGTGCCCCCAGTAGGTATATACCCCAAGTAAATAGCCAGGTGCCCCCAGTAGGTATATACCCCAAGTAAATAGCCGGGTGCCCCCAGTAGGTATATACCCCAAGTAAATAGCCAGGTGCCCCCAGTAGGTATATACCCCAAGTAAATAGCCAGGTGCCCCCAGTAGGTATATACCCCAAGTAAATAGCCAGGTGCCCCCAGTAGGTATATACCCCAAGTAAATAGCCAGGTGCCCCCAGTAGGTATATACCCCAAGTAAATAGCCAGGTGCCCCCAGTAGGTAAATACCCCTAGTAAATAGCCAGCTGCCCCCAGTAGGTAAATACCCCTAGTAAATAGCCAGGTGCCCCCAGTAGGTAAATACATCTACCTCTAGTAATTCTTCCTTCATCACGCAGTTTCATCTTGGTCGCCGTCACCTAGTAAATGACTGTGTATTCTAAACTCCTGCTCTACCCTAATATAGAGACAGGTTCGCTGTATTAGATTCGCCGTTTGGATACGGCACACATGACGGTAATGGGACCGTTCCACACGACAGAGCGGAGGTCCTGTGTACAGGATCTATTCACAGTGTTTCTTCTCCGCTCTTACCGCGCCCAGAGAAACGTTGCATCAATCCCGGTGATTTACCACCCTCTTAAACCACAGCGCTGCATTCAAGGCCGTGACACCACTTATAGGGTCTTAAAGTGACAGTGCCACTTCTAACACCTCTGTTTGGCCTGTTCTTTGTAGGTCGCGGCCGGTGAGACGTACACGATTGGATTGCGCTTTGCGCCCAGCGAGAGCAGCGGACAAGAAGAGATCCTCATATTTATCAACGACCACGAGGACAAAAATGAGGAGACGTTCTGCGTGAAGGTCAACTATGAGCAAACCAACAAGAAGGGGACGGTGTAAAGGAACTGCTCAGCTCCCAGAGGTTCACTTACATCATTGCCAGTCTCCAAAATGTCACTCAGGTAGTTCTGCCTGGCACAGGAGCTTGTATAGGGAACAGACCCATCTGCTGGTGCACAAGGTGCTGACACTGACCAGCAGGGGGAGCTATTGTCTATACAACGTCCTGTCACTTGGATAGTTATTCCTGGCAATGAGGAAAGCTGAAACGTTGAGTGTTGTAAGTTGCCAGAAGTTAGCGTTCCACTTTAAGGGAATATTCACACAAGTCAGATTTTTTGCAGAAATTTCTGCTACAAAAATTTAGTCCTATTCCTCTAAATATGATGAACATTCTCTGCAACAAATCCTCTGTGTGAATGGACCTTAAAGCCCCGTTACATTAAATTATACCTATTAAAGTGGAACTCCTCCATGGAAATCATTTTAATACTAATGTGAAAAAGTTTTATTCCTGCATCATTTCATTCGGTTAGTGTAAACCTGTGAATGTACAACAGGAAGTGTTGTCATAGGGACATCAGGTAGACACACTAAGCGCTTTCATACAGAGCCAGTCTGCGTTCAGCATTATTTAAAGGGACATGCACATTTTTAAAGCGTTTGTGTTGTGCGGTTTTCGTGGCACTTTTGTTTTTCTTGGGATTGATTAAAAGTTTTATATTGTATAAAATATTTATTTTTATAAGATTTTTATAACTTTATAATTGTTGCCGTGTTTGCTTTATATACAGAGTTTACAATAAAGTATTTTGTCATTGTGTTTTGGCGATTCAGTCACCTATGGACGATGCATGTTGGGGGTTGTAGTCAGATCCCACAAAAAATCCTGCTGCTGATTCTCTTGTTACTGAATAGACCGACAGTTGTTCAGGTCGAGAATCCGATTTCTATGCCAGGGTCTGCGGAGAGCTCCGTCACAACCCTGCAGGCGCTATAGTGTTAGTCCCCAACAAGAAGAAATCATTGAGGAGAGAGATTATCACCAAGGTAAGTTATAGACAGACATTTGGCAACACACCTCGCGTTATTAAAGGGGAACTCAACTGAAAAAAACAGCATAGCTGGTGGGGATTACTTCAGTTTTACGTGTTCAGTAGAGGATCCTGGTGGGCTGGTGGGTTGTGTTCAGGAGGGACGGTGGTGGAGTGGAGACCTGGACTCAGGGTGGATCTCTCTGAATTCCATAGTACAGTGATGGCTGACACAGTCGGATGGGTGTAACAGCTCTGGATCTGTGCGTGCAGGGGAAGATCCTGGTGGGCCTGTGTTACAGGCTGGTGGTGATACTTCAGATCCAGAGGTCAGGACAGCGGAGGGAGGAACCGTATACAGTAAAGCGGAGATTCTTGTTCATGAATAGAATTCCACAGCAGAGTGAGGAGCGACGCTTGTACAATGCGAAGAAGAAAGACATAGATGAATGGGGGACCGGGCGGAGTTATCGCTCCACAAATTCTACTGACCCTCATAAAACTCTAAACTTGCAAAAACCCCTGTAATGAATTATGACAATGGGGACGTGTAAGAGTCAGTTTTAGTCCAGAGGGGCGGGACATGACCGATTCTATGAACCCCCAAGCGTCAGTCTGTGTCATGTTTTTATCTAATATTTATAGCACAGCGGAGAGACGATATACCCCGACACTGCCCTTGTAGCCTTGCTTTGCTGGTCGGTTTCGTGCGGAGGTCTCGTCCAATCATCCTTGGTTTTATCTAATATTTTTAGCACAGTACAGAGACGATATAACCCAGGCACTCGCCGTGTTGCGTTGCTGGTCGGTTATGCACGGGGGTCTCATCCCATCATCCTTTGCTTTCTTTAATATTTCTAGCACAGTACAGAGACAATATAACCCAGGCACTCGTTGCGTTACTGGTCGGTTTCATGCGGAGGTCTCGTTCCATCATCCTTGGTTTTATCTAATATTTCTATCACAGTACAGAGACGATATAACCCAGGCACTCGCCGCGTTGCGTTGCTGGTCGGTTACGCGCGGGGGTCTCGCCCCATCATCCTTGGTTTTATCTAATATTTCTAGCACTGTACAGAGACGATATAACCCATGGACTCGTTGCATTACTGGTCGGTTTCGCCCAGGGGTCTCGCCCCATCATCCTTGGTTTTCTTTAATATTTCTAGCACAGTACAGAGACTATATAACCCAGGCACTCGCCGCGTTGCGTTGCTCTCATATTAGACTCTTGAAGGCTGAAGAACAAAGCCGTTACACGCTATGTCCCTGTATTATAATTCTCTTAAATAGCAGCTTAAACCCCCGATGCGGTTGAGGCCGCCGCCGCCGCTCTTTGCAGCGAGTCAGTAATGACCTTCAGCACTTCGGCTGCCATGTTACCCTCTGAATAATGATGGCTACCATTGTGTCCCTCCGGAGCACCTTGGCTCTCTTCTTGTCCAATTAATGTATCTCAGGAGGGGTTATACAATCCTCCTCTGGTTAACTCTCTGGGTGGCCGGAGCCGCTGTGCGTCAACGTATGGAAGCCTGTGGACTGGTGCTCGATGGCCGCTGAGGCCACATGTAACCTGGAGCCGGCGCTGGAAGCATTTGACGTGTAGAATCGGGAATTATGAAATTCTTTACTTTAAGGGGAGGAAGGCATATCAATATCTAGCCAAAGGGTGGATGTGTGCTGGGGTATAATCCTGCAGGAATAGCTGTGTGCCGGGGTATAATCCTGCAGGGTTAAGCCGCATGCCGGGGTATAATCCTGCAGGAATAGCTGTGTGCCGGGGTATAATCCTGCAGGGTTAAGCCGCATGCCGGGGTATAATCCTGCAGGAATAGCTGTGTGCCGGGGTATAATCCTGCAGGGTTAAGCCGCATGCCGGGATATAATCCTGCAGGAATAGCTGTGTGCTGGGGTATAATCCGGCAGGGATAGCTGCATGCCAGGGTATAATCCTGCAGGGATAGCCGCATGCCAGGGTATAATCCTGCAGGGATAGCCGCATTGCCGGGGTATAATCCTGCAGGAATAGCTGTGTGCTGGGGTATAATCCTGCAGGAATAGCTGTGTGCTGGGGTATAATCCGGCAGGGATAGCTGTGTGCCAGGGTATAATCCTGCAGGAATAGCTGTGTGCTGGGGTATAATCCGGCAGGGATAGCTGTGTGCTGGGGTATAATCCTGCAGGGATAGCTGTGTGCTGGGGTATAATCCTGCAGGGATAGCTGTGTGCTGGGGTATAATCCTGCAGGGATAGCTGTGTGCTGGGGTATAATCCTGCAGGAATAGCTGTGTGCTGGGGTATAATCCTGCAGGAATAGCCGCATGCCAGGGTATAATCCTGCAGGAATAGCTGTGTGCTGGGGTATAATCTGGCAGGGATAGCTGTGTGCCAGGGTATAATCCTGCAGGGATAGCCGCATGCCAGGGTATAATCCTGCAGGGATAGCCGCATGCCGGGGTATAATCCTGCAGGGATAGCTGTGTGCCGGGGTATAATCCTGCAGGGATAGCCGCATGCCAGGGTATAATCCTGCAGGGATAGCCGCATGCCAGGGTATAATCCTGCAGGGATAGCCGCATGCCAGGGTATAATCCTGCAGGGATAGCCGCATTGCCAGGGTATAATTCTGCAGGAATAGCCGCTTTCTATACATTGTCCCTCTATATGACCTTATATTGGTAGATCAGCTCTACACAGGCCCCACAGACCAGACAGTGGCTTATATCCAATGACTCACAGGGAACGTTTTCTCTGATTGGAATAGTTAACTATTCTTTTTCTTTCCATCCAGATCGGGCCATGACTCTTGAGCGAATATGCCAGAGAAACATATTGGGGTCCTTGCTTCAGAACATATATAATATTAGACCACCTATATTCCCCCATAGAGTAGTTAGGCCCCCTCTTTGCATCTATATAATATAAGGCCTCCTCTGTGCCCCCGCATGGTAGTTAGGCCCCCTGTGTGCATCCAAATAGTAGCTGCTCCCCTCCCTGTAGGTGCAACCCCTGGACTTTGGTAGTATTCCCCTACAAGTCCATAGCATCCACTATGTTGGTAATCCTCCCTGTAGATAGTTAGTCCCCCACCTCCCATTCATGAAGCAGAGCTGCAATAGCCAACATATCCTCTGGACAGGAGTAGTTGCCGTGTGTTTGTAATACTGTCCCTTTAACAATTGTAAGACTGGAGAACCTCCTCATGTCAGTGAGGACTTTTTCTTCCCGTCTACACCAGGGCTTTACTTTCAGCCGGGTGATTGATTGTTTCCTCGGATCTGAATTCTCAGACTTTCCCAACACTCGGCTCAGCGCGCACAATATTTCCATAACATACATTTATAATTAATCAGTCAATCACATTTATTTCTTGGCACTTAATCAATTCGGAGTTAATCAGATGAGCGGAGGAGCCAGAGAGAAGGTGCATGGATGGTATAGGGGGAAATAATACATGCAATCACTGCCTCATTATTTAGAGTGGAGTCAGATTTTATAATGTAATCTTAACTTTCTTTTATAGATATATGCAGATGTGACATTCTTATTGAATACAGAAGTTATATAGACCTTCAGCACATCTGTGGAGGCCTGAAATATCATCATGTGTTCTTAGATGTGTACAAGGAGGCCTCCTTCTCTGTTAGTGCAGTAATGTGATCGTACAGGTATATAACTACTATAATACTGCTCCTATATACAGGAATATAACTACTATAATACTGCTCCTATATACAGGAATATAACTACTATAATACTGCTCCTATATACAGGAATATAACTACTATAATACTGCCCCTATATACAGGGATATAACTACTATAATACTGCTCCTATATACAGGAATATAACTACTATAATACTGCTCCTATATACAGGAATATAACTACTATATACTGCTCCTATATACAGGAATATAACTACTATAATACTGCCTCCTATATACAGGGATATACTACTATAATACTGCTCCTATATACAGGAATATACTACTATAATACTGCTCCTATATACAGGAATATACTACTATAATACTGCTCCCTATATACAGGGATATACTACTATAATACTGCTCCTATATACAGGAATATAAGTACTATAATACTGCCTCCTATATACAGGAATATAACTACTATAATACTGCCTCCTATATACAGGGATATACTACTATAATACTGCTCCTATATACAGGAATATAAGTACTATAATACTGCCTCCTATATACAGGGTTATACTACTATAATACTGCTCCTATATACAGGAATATAACTACTATAATACTGCTCCTATATACAGGAATATAACTACTATAATACTGCTCCTATATACAGGGATATACTACTATAATACTGCCCCCTATATACAGGAATATAACTACTATAATACTGCTCCTATATACATGAATATAACTACTATAATACTGCTCCTATATACAGGAATATAACTACTATAATACTGCTCCTATATACAGGAATATAACTACTATAATACTGCTCCTATATACAGGAATATAACTACTATAATATGGACTGGGAGAAAAAGGAGCGCTGCACCTCACACCTATGGCTGACACTCATGCCACTTGGCTCCATTTAAAAACCAACTCCAGGATGTTGGTATATAATTTGATCAAACCATATTGCCCCATGTACCACTTGCCGGTCTCCTGGTTCACATGGATCCCTACACTAACTCACCACCGTGCCAGTCAGCAACCGCCAACCCCGCAAAGTGTGCACAAACAGGGATGACCTGCGGACAGTATTTACAACTGCCGCATTTTTTATTACCTGTTAGAGGAGCCTTGGCAAACCAGTCATCAACCGCTCTTCTCTTTTTACGATTGTTCACACTAAGGTTATCACCAATCGTACGGTTCTTGCGGTATGTGATGAGAGGTCCCGGGCTGCAATCTCCTTCAGGTCATCATCCTGTTCTAGGATATGCCAGTGTTTCCAAATCCTTAGCGATGCAATGGTTAAGTGGAGAATTTTGAAAAACAAAAGAAAACTTTTTTAACTCTTTGTTTTGTGAAGTCTTGGGTTTCAAGAGATCGGATCTATTTATGGCATCCACTCTATTGCTAGCTTCATTGACTACTTGTTCAGGATAGCCCCTAACTATAAGTCTTTTTTCCATGTCTGTGGCTTGTGCAGCAAATGATGCGTCAGTGCTGTTGATGCACTTAAGTCTGACCAGCTGACTAAATCGAATCGAGTCTTTCACCTGAGTAGGGTGAGAGCTAGAATAGTGTAGAATGGAGTTGCACACTGTCTCCTTTCTAAATACCGAAGTGTGTAAGGTGTTATCAATGACATCAACCTGAACATCGAGGAATTCCAAGCATCGGCCCCCTATTTTACACCATGTAAAGAACATATTTACACCATTGACCTCATTGAGGTAAGTAACGAAATCTGTGAACCCTTTGTTGTCTCCAACCCACACAACAAAGACATAATCCACGTAACGAAAGTACGCCCTGATGCCTCCGATGTGTGGGTTACAGGTGTTAAATACATAGTCGCTTTCAGGTTTAGCCAGGAAGAGGTAAGCGTACGTGCAGGAGACCGGCGTGCCCATGGCCGTGCCGATCTCCTGCCCATTCCACTGGTCCTCAAACGTAAATACGTTTTTGCGCAAAATAAGTCCTTGCTTAACAAAGTCTCTGTAGGCCTGGGATTGACCGGTTCTAGATAGAAACCAATCGATTGCCTCTACATCATGAGGGATGCGGGTGTAGAAGCTCTCAACATCGATTGATGCCAGGATACAGTCATCGGTGAGGTGTACAGATTCCAACATATTAATGAAATCACCCGAGTCTTTTAAAGTGTCTCTGCCAGGAGGGGTCTCAGAGACCAGTCTAAAGACCGGGACAGGAATTCTGTTGGGGACCAATGGCTGACACGATTGGGCGCCCAGGTAGTTTGTCCAGATGTTTATGGACTTTGGGAAGAAAATACCACCTGGGCGCTCGCGGTGATGGGGGGAGCAGTTTTTCCGCTGTTTGCTTGTCGATTGCTCCAGTACTACTATGTTTGAGCAAAAAACTTTGTTGTTCGACGTGACTGGTTGCCAACTAAAAAATTTTTTGCATGTCATAATCCAATTTGTCACGCATTAATTTATCACGTTTAGGCTATGTTCACACTACGTAAAATAACGGCCGTTGTTTTGTAATTCCCTATTATGACTGCAATGCAATGTAACTACGGCCGTTGAATGCACACTACGCATCAGATAACGGCCGTTGTTTATACGGCCACGTGAAAAATGAACATGTCAATTATTTCCGGCCGGTAATACTGCAACAACGGCCGTGGATTTCAATGCGGCCGCAAACGTAAAACTTATATCTGCCGAATTAAACTTGATTTTGATGTAAAAAAATTTCTAATTGGTTTCTCGGGCTGGGCGCAGTAAATGACCTGTTTCATCCCTCTTTTAAACATGCTAGGAATCAAAATTATACAATGGCCGTAGTTTCACGACTAGCCCGTACGATAGTAATTCTACGGTCGTAGTTTTGGTCACAAAAGTCCGGCCGGTGAAAACAACGGCCGTTATTTTACGTAGTGTGAACATAGCCTAAATCTGTTTCACTTCTTTTTGCATCTCACTTAGAATTTTTTCTCCAAATTGGATAAAAAACTTAGACTGGCTTTCTGCTGCCCTTGTCCTGTATTCACATTTCATCCGGCACAGATCTGCTGTAATAGTCTCATACTCTTTTTGGTTCTGATCCAACACTAAATTCGTTGTAAAGCGGTACTCGAGTGTTCTCAAACTGATGACTTGAAATTCATCTTTATTATTGCAAGATGTAAAGTATGCTCCCGCACCTTCCCTCCCTGAATAAATGGAGTCCGTATTCGTGGCTTCTAATTCCATTTGCTCTTCTGTCGCCATACCTGACGTGCTCAGCCAGAGAAAGGGCGTATAGAGGGTATATACAAGATACAGGTGGCGGCACTGTCTGAATACTGGCTATAGACGCGCAATTACTGATTAGCCAGTATTCAGACAGTGCCGTCACCTGTATCTTATATTCTTGTATATAGGAGCAGTATTATAGTAGTTATGAGGGTATATACAAGATACAGGTGCCGGCACTGTCTGAATACTGGCTATAGACACGCGATTACTGATTAGCCAGTATTCAGACAGTGCCGTCACCTGTATCTTGTATATACCCTCAAAACTACTATAATACTGCTCCTATATACAAGAATATAACTACAATAATATACGACATGGAGAGAAAAGAACGGTTGCACATCACACCTATGGCTGACACTATTTTAAAAACCAACGCCAGGATGTCGGTATATAATTTGATACCATATTGCCCCATGTACCACGTGCAGGTCCCCTGGTTCACACGGGTCCCTACGCTAACTCCACACTGTGTCGGTCAGCGACTGCCAACCCCGCAAAGCGTGCACATGCAGGGAAGGGAGGCCATGGAATGGCCCTGCAACCCCAATGTCACAGGACCAGACCCAAAAAGCCCCACCAAAACCCAGCCAGCACCACCGGCGGAGAAAGCTGCCCCCAAACGACATAAGTATGAATATGGTATTGCACTCACCACTGCTGCTGCTGCCGACAGAATGGGAAAGACATTTGGCCTCCCTTCCCTGCATGTGCACGCTTTGCGGGGTTGGCAGTCGCTGACTGACACGGTGTGGAGTTAGTGTAGGGACCCATGTGAACCAGGGGACCTGCATGTGGTACATGGGGCAATATGGTTTGATCAAATTATATACCGACATCCTGGCATTGGTTTTTAAGATAGGCCTAGCGGCATTAGTATCAGCCATAGGTGGGATGTGCAGCCGTTCCCTTCTCTCCATGTCGTATTTTATAGTTCTCCCTTTTCTGAGCAGCTGGCACTCCCCTTTATAAGACCCACATGACCCAAATTGGCAGGATATACCTGTGCTCACATGTCAGTACCTTATGTCTTTCCCATTCTGTTTGACAATAAATAACCAACACCGCACTACTCGAGTAATATAATAGTCCATGCACATCAAGCGGATTCCACCAAATCCGTTATATAGCAACGATACTTATAAAAAGATGTGTACAATGTGCGAGAAATACCTTCAAGTTGCAGCTCTTCAGTGTTCACTCCATACGATCAAGGAGAATACTCACACAGATGCAGACTTTTGCGTTATTTTTATTTTTCATTACACCGGTATCTCGTACAGGACTAAATCCAATGCTCACAGGCTGGCGTGTTCCAATCTCAGTCCAAACCATCCAACCTCGCGGCGGACGTTTCGGAGGACAGGCTCCTCCTTCCTCATGCGCGAGGACGTACAGGTGAGGAACGCCTTAAGACTTAGACAAAGATCATGTGATCCAACACTACCTGGATCATTACGGGTGAAATACCCAATGTATGTATACAACTTTATGATAATACACATAGTACAGACGCATGATGCATAATGGAGGAAAATACTGAGCTTAATAAGATATACGCATGCGCATTAGAGAAATGCTCTGAAGCTGCATACCTCATTCAGTCCAACAGGACTGAGAGTCTCCAGCTTCAGAATCCACCATGTTTCCCTCCGGAGTAATCGCTTACGATTCTCCTCCACATCGCTACAAGACTCAAGTTGTTCCAATATTTGCCATCTAAGGTCACATACATTGTGGCGATTTTCAAAGAAATGACGTGCCACAGTAGTTTCTCCGAATTCCTTAGTATCCTTTTTATCCTTATTGTCGCTGAACTTCCTAATTGCTGACTTATGCTCATTCAAGCGAATTTTAATTTGTCTGCTTGTTTGGCCGACATAGCCAAGCCCACATGGGCATTTTAGCAGGTAAATTAAATTGCGATCGTTGCATGTAAAAAATCCTCTTACATCTATTTTTGTTCCCTTACTGGGGTGGTAGATCGTGTCCCCTTTAATTATATTGTGGCAGTGTTGGCAATTCATGCAAGCAAATGTACCTTTTCTACTGGATGCCAAAAAGGTCTGTCTGCTTTGTTTCTTTTTCTGTATGTCACTTTTAACCAATAAATTCCCTATTGCAGTATTTTTCTTGTACCCAAAAATGGGACGTTCTTTAAAAATTTTACCATACTGGGGGTCGCTAGCCAGCAAGTCCCAGTGTTTCAATATGGAGTTTTTAATTAAATTTGCGTGTCTATCATATGTCGAGCTAAATAACAGCCTGTTCTCCATCTTATTCTCCTTCTTCCTCTGTTTTCTCACATCATTCCTATTCATTTCTCTGACTTCTCTTTCTGAAGATTTTAATTCTCTTTCCTTATATCCTCTCTGTGTGAATTTACATTTAAGAGCTTTTGCGTTTTTTTGATACTCCTCTTCTGTACTCGAAATCCTTTTAGCGCGGATGAATTGTGATTTAGGGAGACTTTTAAACACATGTGGAGCATGATGGCTACTACGAACCAGAGTATTGTTCCTATCCGTGGGTTTCGAGTACAGAGTGGTATCAAAACCGCTCATATTTTTCTGCACTTCAACGTCTAGAAAATGAATCACACTACAATGATATTCCAGTGTGAATTGTATGGACGGATGACAGGCATTTAGCCTAGAGACAAATTGTACCAAAGCACTCTCACTTTCTGTCCAAAACAGGCACACATCGTCCACATAGCGAACCCATGTGGACGACGTGGGCATGCCACATTCAGCAATGTACTTCTCTTCAAATTTATGCATGAAGATGTTTGCGAGACTTGGTGCCACCGAAGACCCCATGGATACGCCATGTAGCTGTAAGAAAAATTCATCATCAAATCTGAAATAATTTCTAGTGAGCACCAAGTCTAGCAACCCCATGAGGAAATTAATCATGCTATTGTCCAATCGGGCATTCCTGCAAAGCTGCTGTCTGACACAGGACATCCCCTCCTCCTGGGGGATGTTAGTGTATAAACTTTGCACGTCCAACGTGCATATGAAATTAACATCTTTAGAACTTACACTATCCAGGATGTCGAGGAAATGTCCTGTGTCCCGCAAGCAACGTCCCAGGTTTTTGACTATGTCCTGGAGAAACGAGTCCACATACACCGATAAGGACTGCAGCAGCGACCCGGAACCCGAAACAATCGGGCGCCCAGGTGGGCTGCTGCAGTCCTTATGGATCTTAGGGAGAAGATACAGTACTGGGACTCTCGGGTGATCTACTTGCAACATTCTAGCGGTCCTTTCTGCAATGATACCTGATGTCAACGCATCTTCTACATATGTATCAACCTCTTTTTTAAATTTAACCGTGGGGTCCTGGCTAAGCTTGCGATATACTTTCTCATCTGAAAGCTGACGAATGGCTTCCGCGACATAGGAGGTGCGATTCTGAACAACAATCGCACCTCCTTTGTCTGCTTTCTTGATAACTATAGAAGGATCACTTCTTAGATCCTGAAGAGCTTGCTGTTCTATCTTGGTAAGATTACCGTGCCCTTTCGGGATACCTTCCCATTTGCTATGTACTTCCTCCAATACCATACGTTCAAACATTAGCAGAGATTCATTATTTACCATCGGATCAAACGTACTTTGTTTCTGCAGAGAGACGGGGACCACATCTAATGGGGATGAAAAACATCTCCCAGATCTTTTTACATCAAAGAAATGGACCTTGATCCTCATCTGTCTGCAGAATTTATACAAATCCACACGGAAATCAAATTCAGTAATGTCCTTAGTCGGAACAAAGCCCAACCCCCGATCTAGAACTCGAAGTTCCATCTGGCTAAGTGGTCTATCAGAAATATTAACCACCAGGCTGTCTCCTTTGCACATATCTCCAACTTTCTTCATTTTTTCTTTCTTTCTTTTCCTCGAGTTTTTACGGCCTCTCTCTTTTCCTTCGTTGTGTTTTGTATCTCCACCTCCTCTGACTGTGAACTCGTCTCCGGGTCTCCTATAGCGTCTTTCTGTTTTGTTGTTTTCTCTAAAAAACGCAACTGTTTTTTCTGTGTTTTACCCGAGCGACTATCAGCCCCACTTGAGGTTTCTGATAAATACTCTGTAGATTCAGAAGATCTTGAATATCTATCTTTTTGCCTATCTTGTCTAATCCGTCTCCTCTCTTCTGCCCAGAGAATTCCGCGGGGATTAAGATGTAAACTATCCCCAATCCTATTACATGATGATGCATTATATCACCAGAAATGGTATGCATTAAATAACCAACATTTGCTTGACCTTATGCTCCTGACAGTTCAGCATTTACAGGGAGCTATTAAAAAAGCTGACGTTGAAATTTTGTGACATTGAAGAAAAACTTAAGCATAATAAAACTCTGGAAGAATGTCAGAAGATTAAGGATGATTTATCTGAATCCATTGATAAATTGAGAAATGTAATATTGCAAGGAAAAATTTCTAAATTTGAGAGAGATACAAGGGATTACCTTCTCAACCGCGTATATACATGGGCAGAAGAGAGGAGACGGATTAGACAAGATAGGCAAAAAGATAGATATTCAAGATCTTCTGAATCTACAGAGTATTTATCAGAAACCTCAAGTGGGGCTGATAGTCGCTCGGGTAAAACACAGAAAAAACAGTTGCGTTTTTTAGAGAAAACAACAAAACAGAAAGACGCTATAGGAGACCCGGAGACGAGTTCACAGTCAGAGGAGGTGGAGATACAAAACACAACGAAGGAAAAGAGAGAGGCCGTAAAAACTCGAGGAAAAGAAAGAAAGAAAAAATGAAGAAAGTTGGAGATATGTGCAAAGGAGACAGCCTGGTGGTTAATATTTCTGATAGACCACTTAGCCAGATGGAACTTCGAGTTCTAGATCGGGGGTTGGGCTTTGTTCCGACTAAGGACATTACTGAATTTGATTTCCGTGTGGATTTGTATAAATTCTGCAGACAGATGAGGATCAAGGTCCATTTCTTTGATGTAAAAAGATCTGGGAGATGTTTTTCATCCCCATTAGATGTGGTCCCCGTCTCTCTGCAGAAACAAAGTACGTTTGATCCGATGGTAAATAATGAATCTCTGCTAATGTTTGAACGTATGGTATTGGAGGAAGTACATAGCAAATGGGAAGGTATCCCGAAAGGGCACGGTAATCTTACCAAGATAGAACAGCAAGCTCTTCAGGATCTAAGAAGTGATCCTTCTATAGTTATCAAGAAAGCAGACAAAGGAGGTGCGATTGTTGTTCAGAATCGCACCTCCTATGTCGCGGAAGCCATTCGTCAGCTTTCAGATGAGAAAGTATATCGCAAGCTTAGCCAGGACCCCACGGTTAAATTTAAAAAAGAGGTTGATACATATGTAGAAGATGCGTTGACATCAGGTATCATTGCAGAAAGGACCGCTAGAATGTTGCAAGTAGATCACCCGAGAGTCCCAGTACTGTATCTTCTCCCTAAGATCCATAAGGACTGCAGCAGCCCACCTGGGCGCCCGATTGTTTCGGGTTCCGGGTCGCTGCTGCAGTCCTTATCGGTGTATGTGGACTCGTTTCTCCAGGACATAGTCAAAAACCTGGGACGTTGCTTGCGGGACACAGGACATTTCCTCGACATCCTGGATAGTGTAAGTTCTAAAGATGTTAATTTCATATGCACGTTGGACGTGCAAAGTTTATACACTAACATCCCCCAGGAGGAGGGGATGTCCTGTGTCAGACAGCAGCTTTGCAGGAATGCCCGATTGGACAATAGCATGATTAATTTCCTCATGGGGTTGCTAGACTTGGTGCTCACTAGAAATTATTTCAGATTTGATGATGAATTTTTCTTACAGCTACATGGCGTATCCATGGGGTCTTCGGTGGCACCAAGTCTCGCAAACATCTTCATGCATAAATTTGAAGAGAAGTACATTGCTGAATGTGGCATGCCCACGTCGTCCACATGGGTTCGCTATGTGGACGATGTGTGCCTGTTTTGGACAGAAAGTGAGAGTGCTTTGGTACAATTTGTCTCTAGGCTAAATGCCTGTCATCCGTCCATACAATTCACACTGGAATATCATTGTAGTGTGATTCATTTTCTAGACGTTGAAGTGCAGAAAAATATGAGCGGTTTTGATACCACTCTGTACTCGAAACCCACGGATAGGAACAATACTCTGGTTCGTAGTAGCCATCATGCTCCACATGTGTTTAAAAGTCTCCCTAAATCACAATTCATCCGCGCTAAAAGGATTTCGAGTACAGAAGAGGAGTATCAAAAAAACGCAAAAGCTCTTAAATGTAAATTCACACAGAGAGGATATAAGGAAAGAGAATTAAAATCTTCAGAAAGAGAAGTCAGAGAAATGAATAGGAATGATGTGAGAAAACAGAGGAAGAAGGAGAATAAGATGGAGAACAGGCTGTTATTTAGCTCGACATATGATAGACACGCAAATTTAATTAAAAACTCCATATTGAAACACTGGGACTTGCTGGCTAGCGACCCCCAGTATGGTAAAATTTTTAAAGAACGTCCCATTTTTGGGTACAAGAAAAATACTGCAATAGGGAATTTATTGGTTAAAAGTGACATACAGAAAAAGAAACAAAGCAGACAGACCTTTTTGGCATCCAGTAGAAAAGGTACATTTGCTTGCATGAATTGCCAACACTGCCACAATATAATTAAAGGGGACACGATCTACCACCCCAGTAAGGGAACAAAAATAGATGTAAGAGGATTTTTTACATGCAACGATCGCAATTTAATTTACCTGCTAAAATGCCCATGTGGGCTTGGCTATGTCGGCCAAACAAGCAGACAAATTAAAATTCGCTTGAATGAGCATAAGTCAGCAATTAGGAAGTTCAGCGACAATAAGGATAAAAAGGATACTAAGGAATTCGGAGAAACTACTGTGGCACGTCATTTCTTTGAAAATCGCCACAATGTATGTGACCTTAGATGGCAAATATTGGAACAACTTGAGTCTTGTAGCGATGTGGAGGAGAATCGTAAGCGATTACTCCGGAGGGAAACATGGTGGATTCTGAAGCTGGAGACTCTCAGTCCTGTTGGACTGAATGAGGTATGCAGCTTCAGAGCATTTCTCTAATGCGCATGCGTATATCTTATTAAGCTCAGTATTTTCCTCCATTATGCATCATGCGTCTGTACTATGTGTATTATCATAAAGTTGTATACATACATTGGGTATTTCACCCGTAATGATCCAGGTAGTGTTGGATCACATGATCTTTGTCTAAGTCTTAAGGCGTTCCTCACCTGTACGTCCTCGCGCATGAGGAAGGAGGAGCCTGTCCTCCGAAACGTCCGCCGCGAGGTTGGATGGTTTGGACTGAGATTGGAACACGCCAGCCTGTGAGCATTGGATTTAGTCCTGTACGAGATACCGGTGTAATGAAAAATAAAAATAACGCAAAAGTCTGCATCTGTGTGAGTATTCTCCTTGATCGTATGGAGTGAACACTGAAGAGCTGCAACTTGAAGGTATTTCTCGCACATTGTACACATCTTTTTATAAGTATCTTTCCCATTCTGTTTGCAGCAGTGGTGGTGAGTGCAATACCATATTCATACTTGTGTTGTTTGGGGGCAGCCTTCCCCGCCGGTTGTGCCGGCTGGGTTTTGGTGGGGCATTTTGGGTTTGGTCCTGTGACATTGGGGTTGCAGGGCCATTCTATGGCCTCCCATCCCTGCATGTGCACGATTTGCGGGGTTGGCGGTCGCTGACCAACACAATGTGGAGTTAGCGTAGGGACCCGTGTGAAGCAGGGGACCTGCACGTGGTACACGGGGCAAAATGGTTTGATAAAATTATATACTGACATCCTGGCGTTGGTTGTTAAAATAGGCCTAGTGGCATTATTGTCAGCCATAGGTGGGATGTGCAGCCGCTCCCTTCTCTCCATGTCGTATAACTACTATAATACTGCTCCTATATACAAGAATATAACTACTATAATATAGACATGGAGAGAAGGGAGCGCTGCACATCACACCTATGGCTGACACTAATGCCTCTCAGCTACATTTAAAAACCAACACCAGGAAGTTGGTATATAATTTGATCAAACCATATTGCCTCATGTACCACGTGCCGGTCCCCTGGTTCACATGAGTCCCTACACTAACTCACCACTGTGTCAGTCAGCAACCGCCAACCCCGCAAAGTGAGCACAAACAGGGAAGGGAGGCCATAGAACGGCCAGGCAACCCCAATTTCACAGGACCAATCCCCAAGGGCTCCCCAAAACCCAGCAGGCACCGTCGTTGAAGAAAGCTGCCACCAAGCAACACAAGTGTGAACATGGTCTTATCACTCACCATTGCTCCTGCAGGTAGAATGGGAAAGATAGGAGGTACTAGTCATGTGTGCACAGGTGCCTCCTGCTGATTGCGGTCATGTGGGTCTTACCAGAAAGAGTGCTAACACAAAATACGAATACGGACAAGGAGAGAAAGGAGCGCTGCACCTCACACCTATGGCTGACACTAATGCCTCTCGGCTACATTTATAAACCAATGCCAGGATGTTGGTATATAATTTGATCAAACCATATTGCCCCATGTACCACGTGCAGGAGACTGGAGACATTCCTTGGCTTGGTTTTTCTTTCCCGTAGGAAGGTCTGGCTAGCTCACTGACGTTGAGACACGTGATGGTGTCTCTGCAGTGTTTTTGCATTATTGGCCAGAAAAATGTCACCATGACGTAGAAAAAAGGTAATCCAGGTAGGCAGTTACCCCACCTTAGGATTTAGCACTGCATGATCTCTCCGATAACACACCAACACTAGAACTTCTCTCTCTTTCTCTCTCCTCTACTATTTCTCAACCAGAAAACCTCCTGTCCGGAACTAACTAAGCCTTAAAGGAGAAGTCCGGCGAAAATTTTTATTAAAGTATTGTATTACCCCCCAAAAGTTATACAAATCCCCAATATACACTTATTATGGGAAATGCTTATAAAGTGCTTTTTTCCCTGCATTTACTACTGCATCAAGGCTTCACTTCCTGGATAACATGGTGATGTCACTTCCTGGATAACATGGTGATGTCACTTCCTGGATAACATGGTAATGTCACTTCCTGGATAACATGATGTCCCTTCCTGGATAAAATGGTGATGTCACTCCCCGACTCCCAGAGCTGTACGGGCTGTGGCTTCTGGTGAGGATGATGATGACGATCATCCTCTCCAGCAGCCACAGCCCGCACAGCTCTGGGAGTCAGGTCGTGACATCATGTTATCCAGGAAGTGACATCACCATGTTATCCAGGAAGTGACATCACCATGTTATCCAGGAAGTGACATCCCCATGTTATCCCGGAAGTGACATCACCATGTTATCCTGGAAGTGACATCACCATGTTATCCAGGAAGTGACATCACCAGGTTATCCAGGAAGTGACATCACCATGTTATCCAGGAAGTGACATCCCCATGTTATCCTGGAAGTGACATCACCATGTTATCCTGGAAGTGACATCACCAGGTTATCCAGGAAGTGACATCACCAGGTTATCCAGGAAGTGAAGCCTTGATGCAGTAGTAAGTGCAGGGAAAAAAATCACTTTATAAACATTTCCTGTAATAAGTGTATAGTGGTTTGTATAACTTTTGGGGGGCAATACAATACTTTAATAAAAATTTTCGACTGACTTCCCCTTTAAATAGTGGTGGCCTGGGCTAACCTCCCTTTGTTGGAGAAAGTACTGGAAAAGGAAAGGCCTCAGTGTTCTGTGAGATACCCAGGCTAACCATTTAACAACAAAACAGAACCAGACATACAAAGTTAACCCCTTATGTAACCTTCAGCTGTGCACAAGACAAGAATAGTGAGATATTAAGTGGCGGAGTAGTAATAGGCAGACTAGCCCAGAGTATGACACATAGCAAAGATACCTGATGGCAGGTGGTGCTAAGAAGTTGTTTGAAGGTGTTTCTATTCCTGGGTGACACCTGCTGTACATATGGCTAATGGACACTAGAGAAGTATGGAGCAGGTGTGACTGCTATCTGCAGGGAAGTCAAGGTTCGCAGTGATCCATCGCAAGTTTCATTCATTTTGTAGGATCGAAGTGGGCAAAAAAATCCTCCAGTCATGAAGCCCTGAAGTGTGAACCCAGCCTGACCCACTGTCAGTGACGGCAATGGATTTCCCTCCATCTCCTCGATGATGCAGCTAATAATGACCACAGCATCTAGTCCTAAGGATTTGCTCTGATGGGCCCCTTGAATGTCTTCCTATGGTGGGCCCCATAATGACTTCATCTGGTGGGCCCTAAGTTCTCCATTCTGACACTGTATAAATACTATAATACTGCTCCTATGTAGAGCTCAGGATTTCTTGTATAACTTTCTATGTGACTTTTGCTCCAGAGTCCTTGAAAGTTCCTTGTGTCCCACCTGTCAGCCACTCAGGGCCCGTAGTCTCTGTTGCTCTCATCATCGTTATATTGTAACCTACATGAATATTTTAGGTTCGGTGAAGTAATTCCAGTGAGTGTTGAGTAGTCGGTGAAGGACGGTGATACTGACGGAGGCTCTGCATAATACACTTATAAATTACTCGACATTTATGACTCCACCTAGAGAACGAGGGTCGATATAAGTTACCAGGGCTCATGTATGAACAGTGGCGTAAATAACAACCTGTCCTACAACTGGGAGAGAAATCATAGGAGGAAATGCAAAGTTATTCCATTGGTGTTATCGACCAGAAAATATATTGTGTCCTTCAGCTGAAGGTGTATAAGAGAGGTCGTGAGGTGGAGATGCAATAGAGACGACAATCTATACAAACGACATTAACACTGATACCCTAACTGGATGAGAAAATATCTGTTTTTCTATCGGAAATACCGCCACCGTAATACTATAAAACTGCCTCCTATATACAGGGATGTAACTACTATAATACTGCTCCTATATACAAGAATATAACTACTATAATACTGCCCCTATATACAGGGATGTAACTACTATAATACTGCTCCTATATACAGGAATATAACTACTATAATACTGCTCCTATATACAGGAATATAACTACTATAATACTGCTCCTATATACAGGAATATACTACTATAATACTGCTCATATGTACAGGGATATAACTACTATAATACTGCTCCTATATACAGGAATATAACTACTATAACACTGCTCCTATATACAGGAATATAACTACTATAATACTGCTCCTATATACAGGAATATAACTACTATAATACTGCCCCCTATATACAGGAATATAACTACTATAATACTGCTCCCTATATACAGGGATATAACTACTATAATACTGCTCCTATATACAGGAATATACTACTATAATACTGCTCCTATATACAGGAATATAACTACTATAATACTGCTCATATATACAGGAATATAACTACTATAATACTGCTCCTATATACAGGAATATAACTACTATAATACTGCTCCTATATACAGGAATATAACTACTATAATACTGCTCCTATATACAGGGATGTAACTACTATAATACTGCTCCTATATACAAGAATATAACTACTATAATACTGCCCCTATATACAGGGATGTAACTACTATAATACTGCTCCTATATACAGGAATATAACTACTATATTCCTGCCCCCTATATACAGGAATATAACTACTATAATACTGCTCCTATATACAGAAATATACTACTATAATACTGCTCCTATATACAGGAATATAACTACTATAATACGGTTCAGGGAAGAAAAAGAGTGCTGCACCTCACACCTATGGCTGATACCAGTACCTCTCGGCTGCATAAAAAATATCAGAATTCTGTATGTGAATTGATCAAGCCACACTGCCCCATGTACCGCGTGCAGGTATCTGATACACATGGGTCCCTACACTAAGTCCACACTGTGCCAGTCAGCGACCACCACCCCCGCAGGCGTGCACAGTCAGGAAAGGGCGGCCATGGAACGGCCCTGCAACCCCCATGCCACAGGACCAGACCCAAAAATGCCACACCAAAACCCAGCCAGCACCACCGGCGGAGGAAGCTGCCCCCAAACAGCACAAGTCTGGATAAGGTATTGCACTCACCATAGCTAACAAAGATAGAATGGGACAGACAGGAGGGATAAAACCATGAGCACTCAGGTGTCTCCTGCTAATTGCGGTCATGTGGGTCTCACCAGGAGGAGTGCAAAACACGGAGAAAAGAGAGAAACAAAATACGGTTCAGGGAAGAAAAAGAGTGCTGCACCTAACTACTATAATACTGCTCCTATATACAGGAATATACTACTATAATACTGCTCCTTTATACAGGAATATAACTACTATAATACTGCTCCTATATACAGGAATATAACTACTATAATACTGCCCCTCTATACAGGAATATAACCACTATAATACTGCCCCCTATATACAAGAATATAACTACTATAATACTACTCCTATATACAGGAATATAACTACTATAATACTGCCCCCTATATACAGGAATATAACTACTATAATACTACTCCTATATACAGGAATATAACTACTATAATACTGCCCCTATATACAGGGATGTAACTACTATAATACTGCTCCTATATACAGGGATATAACTACTATAATACTGCCCCCTATATACAGGAATATAACTACTATATAACTGCCCCTATACACAGGAATATAACTACTATAATACTGCTCCTATATACAGGAATATAACTACTATAATACTGCTCCTATATACAGGAATATACTACTATAATACTGCTCCTATATACAGGAATATAACTACTATAATACTGCCCCTATATACAGGAATATAACTACTATAATACTGCTCCTATATACAGGAATAGACCTACTATAATACTGCTCCTATATACAGGAATATACTACTATAATGCTGCTCCTATATACAGGGATATAACTACTATAATACTGCTCCTATATATAGGAATATAACTACTATAATACTGCTCCTATATACAGGGATGTAACTACTATAATACTGCTCCTATATACAGGAATATAACTACTATAATACTGCTCCTATATACAGGAATATACTACTATAATACTGCTCCTATATACAGGGATATAACTACTATAATACTGCTCCTATATACAGGAATATAACTACTATAATACTGCTCCTATATACAGGAATATACTACTATAATGCTGCTCCTATATACAGGGATATAACTACTATAATACTGCTCCTATATATAGGAATATAACTACTATAATACTGCTCCTATATACAGGGATGTAACTACTATAATACTGCTCCTATATACAGGAATATAACTACTATAATATGAACTGGAGAGAATGGAACGGCTGCACATCCCATCTATGGCTGATACTAATGCCGCTAGGCCTATATTAAAAATCAACACCAGAGTGTCTGTATATGAATTGATCAAGCCATATTGCCCCGTGTACCACCGCGCAGGTCCTCTGGTCCACACGGGTCCCTACGCTAACTCCACACCGTGTCGGTCAGCGACCGCCAACCCCGCAAAGCGTGCACATGCAGGGAAGGGAGGCCCTGGAACGGCCCTGCAACCCCAATGTCACAGGATCAGACCCAAAAAGCCCCACCAAAACCCAGCCAGCACCACCGGCGGGGAAGGCTGCCCCCAAACGACACAAGTATGGATATGGTATTACACTTACCATTGCTGCTCTCACAGAATGGGGAAAACATAGGGTCCAGACATGTGAGCACAGGCATATCCTGCTAATTTTGGTCATGTGGGTCTTATAAAGGAGTGCTAGGAGTGCTAGCACGAGGTACATGGGGCAGTATGGCTTGATCAATTCATACACAAAATTCTGATGTGTTTTTTATTTAGCCTAGGGGCACTAGTATCAGCCATAGGTGTGAGGTGCAGCACTCTGTTTCTTCCCTGAACCGCATAACTACTATAATACTGCCCCCTATATACAGGAATATACTACTATAATACTGCACCTATATATAGGGATATAACTACTATAATACTGCTCCTATATACAGGAATATAACTACTATAATACTGCTGCTATATACAGGGATATAACTACTATAATACTGCTCCTATATACAGGGATGTAACTACTATAATACTGCTCCTATATACAGGAATATAACTACTATAACAGTGGGGTTGCAGGGCCATTCCGTGGCCCCTCTTCTCTGCTTGCGCACGTTTTGCGGGGATTGTGGTCGCTGACCGGCACAGTGATGTTTGGTTAGGGACTCATGTGTATCAGAAGACCTGCACGTGGTACATGAGGCAATATGGTTTGGCCAAATTATATACTAACTTCTGATGCTGGTTTTAAATGTAGCTGAACAAGCTTTCGTGTCAGCCATGGGTGCGATGTGCAGCCATTTCTGTCTTTTTGGCTTGTGCATATATAACTACTATAATACTGCTCCTATATACAGGAATATAACTACTATAATACGGTTCAGGGAAGAAAAAGAGTGCTGCACCTCACACCTATGGCTGATACTAGTACCTCTCGGCTGCATAAAAAACACCAGAATTCTGTATGTGAATTGATCAAGCCACACTGCCCCATGTACCGCGTGCAGGTATCTGATACACATGGGTCCCTACACTAAGTCCACACTGTGCCAGTCAGCGACCACCACCCCCGCAGGCGTGCACAGTCAGGGAAGGGAGGCCATGGAACGGCCCTGTAAACCCCATGCCACAGGACCAGACCCAAAAATGCCACACCAAATCTTAGACACCACCACCGGCGGAGGAAGCTGCCCCCAAACAGCACAAGTCTGGATAAGGTATTGCACTCACCATAGCTATCAAAGATAGAATGGGACAGACAGGAGGGATAAAACCATGAGCACTCAGGTGTCTCCTGCTAATTGCGGTCATGTGGGTCTCACCAGGAGGAGTGCAAAACACGGAGAAAAGAGAGAAACAAAATACGGTTCAGGGAAGAAAAAGAGTGCTGCACCTCACACCTATGGCTGATACTAGTACCTCTCGGCTGCATAAAAAACATCAGAATTCTGTATGTGAATTGATCAAGCCACACTGCCCCATGTACCGCGTGCAGGTATCTGATACACATGGGTCCCTACACTAAGTCCACACTGTGCCGGTCAGCGACCACCACCCCCGCAGGTGTGCACAGTCAGGGAAGGGTGGCCATGGAACGGCCCTGCAACCCCCATGCCACAGGACCAGACCCAAAAATGCCACACCAAAACCCAGCCAGCACCACCGGCGGAGGAAGCTGCCCCCAAACAGCACAAGTCTGGATAAGGTATTGCACTCACCATAGCTATCAAAGATAGAATGGGACAGACAGGAGGGATAAAACCATGAGCACTCAGGTGTCTCCTGCTAATTGCGGTCATGTGGGTCTCACCAGGAGGAGTGCAAAACACGGAGAAAAGAGAGAAACAAAATACGGTTCAGGGAAGAAAAAGAGTGCTGCACCTCACACCTATGGCTGATACTAGTACCTCTCGGCTGCATAAAAAACATCAGAATTCTGTATGTGAATTGATCAAGCCACACTGCCCCATGTACCGCGTGCAGGTATCTGATACACATGGGTCCCTACACTAAGTCCACACTGTGCCGGTCAGCGACCACCACCCATGTGTACCCATGTGTATCAGGGACCCATGTGTATCAGATACCTGCACGAGGTACATGGGGCAGTGTGGCTTGATCAATTCACATACAGAATTCTGATGTTTTTTATGCAGCCGAGAGGTACTAGTATCAGCCATAGGTGTGAGGTGCAGCACTCTCTTTCTTCCCTGAACCGTATAACTACTATAATACTGCTCCTTTATACAGGAATATAACTACTATAATACTGCTCCTATATACATGAATATAACTACTATAATACTGCTCCTATATACAGGGATATAACTACTATAATACTGCCCCCTATATACAGGAATATAACTACTATAATACTGCTCCCTATATACAGGGATATAACTACTATAATACTGCCCCTATATACAGGAATATAACTGCTATAATACTGCTCCTATATACAGGAATATAACTACTATAATACTGCTCCTATATACAGGAATATAACTACTATAATACTGCTCCTATATACAGGAATATACTACTATAATACTGATCCTATATACAGGAATATAACTACTATAATACTGCTCCTATATACAGGGATATAACTACTATAATACTTCTCCTATATACAGGAATATAACTACTATAATACTGTCCTCTGTGTCCATCTAGTCCGATAACCCTATCTATCTATCTATCTATCTCCTATCTATCTATATATATGTTTATCCGTGCTCCTCACCTCCTGTGTGTATAATATATTAGTTATTACATCATGCATGAGTCGGTGTCTGGGAGGTTTAGGAGATAATACCGTCACCTACAGGGATCCGCTAATATTTAGAAGTTTCTGCAGCCGTCTGACTCTGGCAGTTTTATAAAAGTCCGTGTTTTCCTTGACTTGGTGGCTTACAACCCGTGGAGAAATATATTACTCTGGAAATATCATTGTTCCAAGGTTATCTCCCATGAATGAAACATGAATCATTGTCACGGAGCGGTGAGGGGGTGATTGACAAACTTTTTCTTCTAAAATTCCAGCCGGCTAATAACCTTGGAATAGTGAAAACAAATAAGTTGATAGATGGGATAGATGGACGCCTGGAATGAGTTCAGCTCTAGAGGTAACATACAGCAACAAGGAGGCAGCATCTAATTATACATCAACACAAGTGCAAGGTGTCCACAGCAGCCAATCACATCTCTCTTCTGGAAAATGAGTGCACCAAAATAGAGGCAGTATTATAGTAGTTATATTCCTGTATATAGGGGCAGTATTATAGTAGTATATTCCTGTATATAGGGGGCAGTATTATAGTAGTTATATTCCTGTATATAGAAGCAGTATTATAGTAGTATATTCCTGTATATAGAAGCAGTATTATAGTAGTTATATTCTTGTATATAGGAGCAGTATTATAGTAGTTATATTCCTGTATATAGGGGCAGTATTATAGTAGTATATTCCTGTATATAGGAGCAGTATTATAGTAGTATATCCCTGTATATAGGAGCAGTATTATAGTAGTTATATTCCTGTATATAGAAGCAGTATTATAGTAGTTATATTCTTGTATATAGGAGCAGTATTATAGTAGTTATATTCCTGTATATAGGGGCAGTATTATAGTAGTTATATTCCTTTATATAGGAGCAGTATTATAGTAGTTATATCCCTGTATATAGGAGCAGTATTATAGTAGTTATATTCCTGTATATAGGAGCAGTATTATAGTAGTTATATCCCTGTATATAGGGGGCAGTATTATAGTAGTATATTCCTGTATATAGGAGCAGTATTATAGTAGTATATCCCTGTATATAGGAGCAGTATTATAGTAGTATATTCCTGTATATAAGAGCTGTATTATAGTAGTTATATTCCTGTATATAGGGGTAGCATTATAGTAGTTATATTCCTGTATATAGGAGCAGTATTATAGTAGTTATATCCCTGTATATAGGAGCAGTATTATAGTAGTATATTCCTGTATACAGGAGCAGTATTATAGTAGTTATATTCCTGTATATAGGGGCAGTATTATAGTAGTTATATTCCTGTATATAGGGGCAGTATTATAGTAGTATATTCCTGTATATAGGAGCAGTATTATAGTATATATATTCCTGTATATAGGAGCAGTATTATAGTAGTTATATTCTTGTATATAGGAGCAGTATTATAGTAGTTATATTCCTGTATATAGGAGCAGTATTATAGTATATATATTCCTGTATATAGGAGCAGTATTATAGTAGTATATTCCTGTATATAGGAGCAGTATTATAGTATATATATTCCTGTATATAGGAGCAGTATTATAGTAGTTATATTCTTGTATATAGGAGCAGTATTATAGTAGTTATATTCCTGTATATAGGAGCAGTATTATAGTAGTTATATTCCTGTATATAGGAGCAGTATTATAGTAGTTATATTCTTGTATATAGGAGCAGTATTATAGTAGTTATATTCCTGTATATAGGAGCAGTATTATAGTAGTTATATTCCTGTATATAGGAGCTGTATTATAGTAGTTATATTCTTGTATATAGGAGGCAATTTTTATTGGTATAAAACAAACAGAAATACAGAAATACTTTTCCATCAGAATAAATAAATAAATAATCATACAGTATAACTTATACTTGTGCAAAGGAAAATAAATTTATACCAATTGTAACTTAAGTCCATTTTAACTAAAGGGGAAAAGAAAAAGAAGTAAATAAATAAATAAATAATAGCCTCCGTGACAATATACAATACATTAATCCAGATGGACGTTCCTCCATAATCTGATGTTCTCCCCCTTTTTCCTGACCTCTAGTGCCTGGATCCACCTGAGCTCTGACATAATGAGGGATATGGCTTTGGTGGGATTGAATGGCTCACTATGTATGGAGACTCGTGTTCTTGTGTGCCAGTGGTAATACTTTATCACAGAGATGATCAGATACAGGGTCCCCCGGTTGATATTATACCCATTAGATGTGACCCCATAGATGATTTCTGGGTATTTCAGGGACTGTAATGTGGGGATATTTAGCTTGGCTAATATGTCACACCAGATTTTCCGTCCACCCCAACACTCTGAGAAGAAGTGATCCATAGTCTCCTCCTGCTGACAACCCAAGGGACACATGCGATCTGACACACTGAGGAACTTCAGGTTTCCCCTAACAAAGAGCTTCCCCTGCAATGACAGCCAGGCGATATCCCAGAACTTAGGGGGGAGCCGCGGACCATTGAGAAGCCTCAGACTATCCTGCAGGGTTGTGGATGGACAGTCCCTAAGTGCAGGTTGTATGTTGTAGAAGGTCCTACACACTCTGGAGTATAGATCTCTCTTGGTTTTACTCTCAATGAAACACTTATCAATACCCCATTTCTTCAGACATCGTATACCATACTCCAGATAGTGAGGAAGGTGTCCAGGAGTCAATCTCCCCCTCTTGAGACTGCCGCCTCGCATCCAAGGTTCTGCAAAAGGCAATATCCAATCCCTGACACTATTCACCCACAGAGGACTGTCGTTTGAGTCCAGGCAACCAAAATTCACTTTAAGAAACATGGAGTCAAAGAACACCCTTGGATTTAACATATCTAGCCCACCCTCTCTCCTCTGCAGGTAAGTTATCCCTCTTTTTACTGGGTTCAACCTGTTCCCCCATAAGAGCTGGAAGAACAGGCTAAAGAGCCTAGCCGAGAAAGATTCTGGCAAAGGAAAGACGACAGAGACGTACAAGAAGAGGGGGACCAGGTAAGTCTTCAACATTGAGATCCGCTCTCTATAGGTCAGCCTCCAGTTCTTCCACCGCTGAACCTTTACATTTCCGGCATCCAACTTCTCTTCCCAATTTAACCTGGAATTATCGTCCCTCTCGAATTTAACCCCAAGGATCTTAATATGGGTGGAGGCCTTGGCAAACTGCGGCAGATCAAAATCTGGGTCTGTACTCAATGTCCAGAAAGCTTGACTCTTCTCAAGGTTGACCAGAGACCCTGAGGCCTCCGAGTAGCTTCTGATGGCTGCAGACAACATCTCCACCTCACGAGGCTCAGATATCACTACAGTCACATCATCCGCATAGGCAACAACATCCAGGGGCAAGCAATGGGGGACTGGTACCCCCTGAAACCCACACCGCTGCAGTGACCTCAGGAACGGATCGATAGCAAACACATACAGCAGTGGACTCAGTGGGCAACCTTGTCGCACCCCTGCCTCAACCCTGAACGTGCCATCCTGCCAACCATTGATCAGAGGAAAGCTCTCGGCCTCACAGTACAAAGTTCTCAGCCAATCTATGAATTGTCCTGGAATACCGTACTTTGATAAAGTGGCCCATAGATACGCATGATCTACTCTGTCAAAGGCTTTAGCCTGGTCAAGACCTACAACATATCTCCCACACCCAAGGGCTTTACATCTCTCAAACATCTCCCGGATAGAGATCACCGCTCCAGAGATGTTCCGCCATTTTACCGTGCCATACTGACAGCCTGCCAACAGTGCCAGGGACAAACAAACTAATCTAGAAAACAGAATTTTTGCCAGAATTTTCCTGTCGACATTCAAGAGGGCAATTGGCCTCCAGTTCTTGATGTCGCTAGGGTCTTTACCTTTAGACAGCAGAATTAGCGATGAGACCCTCATGGATGGAGGCATCAGGTGATTTTCTAGACAATTCCTATATACATCCACGAGGATTGGAGCCAAGAGGTCTCTGAATTTCTTATAGAATTCTGCTGTAATACCATCTGGACCTGGTGCCTTCTTCAGATGTAACTTATCAATGGCCTCTTTGACCTCCTCCACCGATAATTCTGCTGTCAAAGGAGAAAAGTCCAAATTATTAGTATCAGGCACTGGAGTTGCCTCCAAGAATTGGGTCACTTTTTCCTTATCCAAAGCCTTCCTCCGAAACTAGTCAGTATAGTAAGATCTCACGACCCCCAGGATACCCTCCCGAGATTCCTGCAAAACACCCTGGGGGTCAGTAAGACCAGAGATTAATTTCTTTGCCACACGCTCCCGGCAATTCTCATAGGGATCAGGAGACCCTAAGGACCCATAATCCCCTTCAACCACCAGGGAGGTATACCTACTGTACTGATACTGGCTCATCTCGGATTTCAGCCGGTCAATCCTTTGTTGGTCACCCCCACCCACCGAATAGAGTGACTCCAATTCTTTGCGCAGTCTTAGATACTGGCCATACTTACTCTTCCCTCTCCTAATAGACAGTTTCTTCAAGAGGGAGCGGATCTCCTCCTTGACATCCTCCCACCAGTCAGCCATGTTGTCATAAAAATCCACTCTCTCAAGTTGGTTCTGGAGGAGGGAGTGAACACAACGCTGGACATAAACGTCATCCAGGAGGCTGGAATTAAGTTTCCATAACCCCCTACCAAGATCTGGACGTTTGGCAACTCCCAGACAGAAACACAAGGCCAGGTGGTCGGAGTATGGGACGGCTTTCTCACTTATCCCGCTAACAGTTTCTGTGGGATTCACAAACGCCAGATCTATTCTACTCCTCCTGTCACCACAGCAATATGTGAATTTCGGGCTCCTTCCACCCTGTGTAAAGACGTCACTCAGACCAGCCTGCAAAATCATGTTATTAAGGACTGTAGAGTCCCTGACCACAGCTCTGCCGGAGGACCTGTCACCTGCTGACCGGGCAATGTTAAAGTCTCCAGCTAGTACAACGGGAATAGAGGTAAACAGATATGGCTTCACCTCATTAAACACATGGATCCTTTCGGTCACTGTCTGTGGGCCATAGATGTTAATAAACCTGAGCCGTCTGCTATGGACAGTGACCTCAAGGACCAGACACCTTCCCATAACAACCTCAGTCATCCTATGTACAGTCACGTCAGTGGTGTTAAACAATATGGCTACTCCAGCATAAGGTGACTCAGATGGTCGTATACTGCCTGTCTCGTGTTTCTTACTTTTATACTGTTGGCATTACTTAGGATGATGTTTAATGTGAACCCAGCCATAAGAAGACAATAGAGGAATACCATATACGTGACTGCCATCATCACATGTCAGAGTCGCTGTCTCTACCTCCAGTCTCCATATCTAACTGTGTCGGAGTCTCTACAGTAGGAGTTTTCTTTTTTGTGCGGGGGAGCCCTGTGTCCTCTTCACACTCTTTGTCAATCCTTCCTAGCTCTTTCTCATAGTCACCATCTGATTCTGAGAGGACATCATATCTGTTAGATAAGACCATGACTCCATCACCACTAGTGACTGGTTTCTTGGCCCTCTGACCTGCGCTGGGACTCTCCTCAGGTTTGCGGGAGGACGGGTCTTTTTTCTTTCTCTTATTACTCTTTATTTCCACAAAAACAGATGGTGACATAGAGGAGACTACTTGTGGCTGCTGCTGGTCTGAGGTGGCCTGTGTGTGTCCTTGCACCCCCTCTGTGCGTCCCTGCACCCCCTCTGTGTGTACTTGCACCCCCTCTGTGTGTCCCTGCACCCCCTCTGTGTGTACTTGCACCCCCTCTGAGCGTCTCTGTACCCCCTGTGTGTGTGCTTGCACCCCCTCTGATAATGGACCTGGATGTACATTATCTGACCCCTGCTGGACCTCCTGTCTGGTCAGTATTGTCCCTGATATTAGAGCCTCCTCCTCTAAGACGTCTGTCGCTGCCAGCAAGTCCTGGTCAGGGAGATCTCCACATATGTTGTGCCAGGCATCTGGGCATTCCCTGTGCGGGTGGCCAATCCTACCACATAGGTTACAGCGGATGTTCTTGCAGATGGAACTGACATGGCCGACCTCCCCACACAGGTTGCACCTCAGCACCGTGCACACACTAGCCACATGACCCAGTTTACCACACTTGAAGCATTTCCTGGGCTGACCGGGGTAGAAACAGACCCCCTTCTCTCTCCCAATAAAGAAGGAATTGGGGAGATGCAGCGTGATGTTATTGTGCTGCCGTAGTTTCACCAGTGCCCGCCACCCTCCAGTCCAGATCCCATCATCGTCACGGGCTTTGGTGAGGTCAGACATGAGGTCACAGTGTCTCCTGAGCCATACCACTATATCCTGGGGGGGAACAGACTCATTCCAGAAGATGATATTTACTGTGGCCGTATCGGGCTTAGAAATGGGAATGAGAATGAACTTATTCCAGCTGTCTGTGTCCCTAAACCTGGGAAACTGCGCCCAAAACCGATCCAGACTGGACATGAGCTTAAAGCTAACGTCATAGCCCTGTCTGTCTGGAAGGTTTATTACGGCCAGGATGTCGGCTGGTGTAAACCCCATCTGGTGGCACAGGAGCTCCCGGATCACCAGTCTCCTGGCAGGAAGGTCTTCCTTGTTGCCCTTATGCTTGAACCTCACCACGTTCCTCCTCTTAAACGCCTGGCCAGTATAATGGGCACTGGGGGTGAATGATGGAGCACCCCGACTCCAGGCATTTCTGGGGGGTTCCTGACGGGGGGCACTCTCAGGGGGTTTAGGGTGGGGATCTGTACTAGAGGGGGCAGCCTCAACATGTGGGGGTAATGGGGGGAAATCACATGCAACATTATTTTCTATCGCCACCACCCCATCTACCATGGCATCATCAGATGGTTCCATCTCCCACACAGACTGCGTATCCCCTCCAACCCCTGACACCTCAGGTACACCATGACCACCACTACTGTCCACAGTCTGACACCCAGATGACTGTCCACTGTCCTGCTGCTGGGACTTGTGGTGCCAATGCTGTTATTACTGGGACTTGTAGTCCACGTGCTGCTGTTTGAGGGAAAGGTAAACCATGACCTCCATCACTGTCCACAGTCTTACACACAGATGACTCCCCATTATCCTGCTGCTGTGCAGTGTTGGCTGGGACTCTTGGAACTTGTAGTCCATGTGCTGCTGCCTGAAGGTCAGACACAGCATGATCACCATTACAATCCATAGTCTCACACACCAATGACTCTAAACTGTCCTGCTGCTGTGCAGTGTTGGCTGGGACTTGTAGTGCATGTGCAGTCTGGGGGGTAGGTTGTTGCTCAGGGACAGCCAGAGATGTTTGTGGCTGCTGTTGTCCCTGCTGGTGTTTCTTGCCCTCCTGGAACACAAAGCTTGGGGCCTGCAGGTTGACACGGGGCCCTCGCTGGGACATAGACGCAGCGTCTGAGGGTCTGGACTGGGATGATACAGTTTGTGCTTGTTTAGCAAAGCGTTCCTGGTTGTGGTAAGTCTCAGCCAGAGGCCCCATCCTCTCCAGGACACAGTCCATCTCCCTCACCACCTCAGCCAGCTCAATGCTCAGGGAGTGCAGCTTAGCATCATACAGGGTGTTACTCTCAGGGTTGACAGTTTTAAGGTTGTAAATACAGTCTATTTGTAACTGCAGCATTTGTTTATGGTGTTTTAGCTCCCCCATCCTCCTTACCAGACCTGGGATCTCCTCTGCCATCTGCAGCTCAGGTGTTCTCTCTGGCTCCTTCTCTGCTGCTGCTGGTCTCTCTGGCTCCTTCTCCTCAGGTGTAGGTCTCTGTAGTCTCTCTGGCTCCTTCTCTGCTGCTGCTGCTGGTCTCTCTGGCTCCTTCTCTGCTGGTGCTGCTGGTCTCTCTGGCTCCTTCTCCTCAGGTGTAGGCCTCTGTGGTCTCTCAGGCTGTTTGCAATCATCTGGTTCCAGCTTTGCTGCAGATCTGGTCTTGCCTTGACCCACCATCCTGGAGACCATCACCTGCTGCCTGATGTTCTCCTGCAGGGTCTGTCTCTCCAGAGATGTCCTCTTCTGTCTGGGTGCAGGAGTGGGGGGCTGTGCACCTGCTGCTTGTCTCACCATGAGTTCACCTTGCTGGCTTGACTTTGGGCTTCCTGCTGCTGCTGCTGCTGTTGCTGCTGCTGTTTCTTTGGTTGTCTTTCTGACTTCCATCTTCAAATCTTTCTTTACTGTACTATTGCAGCTTACATTCACATTGCTGCTTTGCTTACTGGACACTCTGGGATTTTCATCCACTGTAGAATGCTGGGAGTTGTCTCCCAGTGTAGGCCTTGGAGCCTGGGCCTCACTTGGGGAGCTTCCCCACCCAGGGTGGCCCCGCCCTGGGCTTTCTCCAGGCATGAGAGCAATGCAGGAGAGCTACCAACACACGTCCTCACAGGTAGGAGGCAGTATTATAGTAGTTATATTCCTGTATATAGGAGCAGTATTATAGTAGTTATATTCCTGTATATAGGAGCAATATTATAGTAGTATATTCCTGTATATAGGAGCAGTATTATAGTAGTATATTCCTGTATATAGGGAGCAGTATTATAGTAGTTATATCCCTGTATATAGGAGCAGTATTATAGTAGTTATATTCCTGTATATAGGGGCAGTATTATAGTAGTTATATTCCTGTATATAGGAGCAGTATTATAGCAGTTATATTCCTGTATATAGGAGCAGTATTATAGTAGTTATATCCCTGTATATAGGAGCAGTATTATAGTAGTTATATTCCTGTATATAGGAGCAGTATTATAGTAGTTATATTCCTGTATATAGGAGCAGTATTATAGTAGGTATATTCCTGTATATAGGAGCAGTATTATAGTAGTTATATTCCTGTATACAGGGGCAGTATTATAGTAGTTATATTCCTGTATATAGGAGCAGTATTATAGTAGTTATATTCCTGTATATATTAGCAGTATTATAGTAGTTATATTCCTGTATATAGGAGCAGTATTATAGTAGTTATATTCCTGTATATATTAGCAGTATTATAGTAGTTATATTCCTGTATATAGGGGGCAGTATTATAGTAGTTATATTCCTGTATTTAGGAGCAGTATTATAGTAGTTATATTCCTGTATATAGGAGCAGTATTATAGTAGTTATATTCCTGTATATAGGAGCAGTATTATAGTAGTTATATTCCTGTATTTAGGAGCAGTATTATAGTAGTTATATTCTTGTATATAGAGGACAGTATATATAATATTGTAGATTTAATAACAGTGTTTCCCAGTCTTTGCCTAACAAGCAGCAGTCATGTCTTTCAATATTTTTGTATTTTCTATAATTTAAAAAATTTCCTTTACTCAGGGGGATTTCATCTATTTCATTTAGTCCCAGCTGACTTTCTTTGGCCAGAACATGTTCCCTCATATTGGTAGCGACAACCTCTTGGCCTCCTTAGTCGGCGTTGTCTATAACATGCAGCAAGCTCAGCAGCAGGATAGCGAGCCATTATATGCAGCCCAAGGTGACTTCTCTGCAGAGCATTGCGCTGTATTCTGCCGCCCGGGACCTGGATATTATTATCATCTACACATTATAATATTCAGAATCTCATGTTTTGTCTGGTAATTCTGTAGATCTCTGTGTATAGACTGTGTAGTTGATTCTACTTGTAAGATTTTAGAATTTTTAGCACCTAAAGTGGTTAGTTTCCTGCTCCCTATATGATACGGGGCTTGAAATGTTCTTCACCTGTTATGTAATGTCTACATGAAGACATAGAGACATTTGCTGCAGATAGTCTCGTATTGTGTATACAGCCTTATACCTTTGTATATATTATACAAACCTGTTACTCAGTGTTAGGGCTACAGTGGTGTCCCGTGCTCCGGTCCACCCCCGCTGCTGCACCTGCTCTGCCCGCACTCCCTGCCACATGCAGGGATCCGGGGCTGCCATCTGTTTAACCCAGCAGGGCGTCTCACCTGCTCCACGTTTCTTCTCCCTCCTATGCGGCACAAGCTCTCCCAACCCCTATGGTGCGCACCAGCTTAGTTAGAATGAAATGACAGTGGTTAGTTGCACCAATCACCTGCCCTATTAATTAAGCACCTGTGCTACTATTTCCTGTCCCTGCATGCGTCCCATAAAGTGTGTGGTCCCAGCTCTCTTGTGATATCTGCCGTTCCTGGTTCCAGCTATCTGTGGTTCCTGCGTTCCTGGTTCCAGCTATCTGTGGTTCCTGCGTTCCTGGTTCCAGCTATCTGTGGTTCCTGGGTTCCTGGTTCCAGCTATCTGTGGTTCCTGCGTTCCTGGTTCCAGCTATCTGTGGTTCCTGCGTTCCTGGTTCCAGCTATCTGTGGTTCCTGCGTTCCTGGTTCCAGCTATCTGTGGTTCCTGCGTTCCTGGTTCCAGCTATCTGTGGTTCCTGCGTTCCTGGTTCCAGCTATCTGTGGTTCCTGCGTTCCTGGTTCCAGCTATCTGTGGTTCCTGGGTTTCTGGTTCCAGCTATCTGTGGTTCCTGCGTTCCTGGTTCCAGCTATCTGTGGTTCCTGGGTTCCTGCTCTCTTGTGGTTCCTGCGTTCCTGGTTCCAGCTATCTGTGGTTCCTGCGTTCCTGGTTCCAGCTATCTGTGGTTCCTGCGTTCCTGGTTCCAGCTATCTGTGGTTCCTGCGTTCCTGCTTCCAGCTATCTGTGGTTCCTGGGTTCCTGGTTCCAGCTATCTGTGGTTCCTGCGTTCCTGGTTCCAGCTATCTGTGGTTCCTGCCGGTGATGCTATTCCGGTTCTAGCAGTGAGTCCTGCTGTAGATACTGGTAAAGACCAGCGGCCCCTTTGTCTCTGCTTCCTGGTGCGGCTTACATTATCGCCAGTGATAGTAAAGGGGATCTATGACTCCAGTCATTACAGTAGGCTCCAACCATGAATCCTTCCAAGGTGCGTGACGTCCGTGAGATCGTTAGAGTGGTCGCTCAGCGGTCACAGCGGATCCAGCAGCAGTCTCAGCAGTGACAGTTGTCGTCCAAGTATGGTGGAGACCCGAGGTTGTGCAGACACATTGAGCTGATGGCCAACCAGTTCACCATGGAGCACTCCAAGTTGGTATTTGTCATCAGCATCTTTAAAAGGAAGGCCTTAGCCTGGGCAACACCTCTGTGGGGGGACGATCTTGTTACCGCTAATTTCCAGGCCTTCCTATTGGAGTTCTGGTGTGTCTTTGAGGAGCCAGCCCGAGCCAGAGCGGAGACTGCCCTCCTCAATCTGCGACAGGGGAACTCCTCGATGGGCAACTACGCAATACGATTCCAAACCCTGGCAGCCGAGCTCGACTGGAAAAATGCCACCCTACTCAGCACCTTCAAGAAGAGCCTTTCCAGTTGTGCGAAGGACGCACTTTCCAGCCGAGACCTTCCGACCTCTCTAAATGACTTGATCCATCTGGTCACCAACGCAAGCTGAACCGTCCACGCCACATGTTCTGGCAGGTGCCAGTTTTCAGGAATCCGGCTACTACTGTGTCCCGTCAACGTCCGAGGAGCCCCTGCAGGTGGACAGAGTTAGCCTGACGCCTGAAGAGAGAACTCTTCATCGGGGGCAGAATCTTCCTGGTGGTGGTTTCCACTCCATCTGGCCGGCGTTTCCAGTCCACAGTCTTCCTGGATTTCGGCTCTGCAGGCAGCTTCATCGCCACATCCCTGGTGAAGGAGTACCAACAACCAGTGGTCCCACTTGCCAAACCTCTGACCATATCCTCCCTGCCAGAGGGAGACGGTTCTTTCTGGTGGACTGGAAGGGTTTTGGTCCTAAAGAAAGGTCCTAAGAAGCAGAAGTCAACATCCTGGATTGTGAACTCATCAAGAACTTTTTACAGGCAAGAAAGGGAGGTGTTCTGTCATGGCCGTTGCAACGTCTCGTGCTTCGAGCTGCTGCCGCTGTCATACCTGCTCTGCCCACGCTCCCCTCCTGGCAGGCGCTGGACCCCAAGTGCAGGGATCCGATGTCCGCCATTTCTTCAGCCCAGCAGGACGTCTCACCCACTCCATGCTCCTGCTCTCTCCTTCGCCGTTGGTTCAGTTAGATTTAAAGGGACCTTAATTGGTTAGTTGCACCAATCACCTCCCCTATGGAATAAACACCTGTGCAGACATTCCCTGTTGCAGCCTCTGCATGCTTCCCATAAAGTGTGTGGTCCCAGGTCTCCTGTGGTTCCTGCCCATGATTCCTACTCGTGCTTCCTGCCCATAGTTTCCTGCCATTCTTGGTGCCAGCTATCTGTCGTTCCTGCCGTGACTGCTATTCCAGTTCCAGCCATGAGTCCTGCTGTGTTCAAGCCTGCCTGCCTGCCTCCAGCTGCACCTCGCCGCCGCCACTAGCAAGCCTCACCAGGGGTAGTGACCTTGGGGTCACCTGCAGCAGCAAGTCCATCCCATCTTGCGATAGGCACTGGTGGAAACCAGCGGCCCCTTAGACTCCCTGGTGAAGCTTACGTCATTGCTAATGGTGGTTCAGCGGATCCACAACTCCAGTTGTTACACTCAGCTCCCTATAATGGTCATACATGAGCAGCTCCACACATGGCAATGAAGTGATGCAGCATTGCATCTTCATTATGTTACTACAAGTGTGAACACAGCCTTATGTACATATCTGATCAATAGGGGTGTAACACTCAGCACCTGCCACAATCCGCTGTTAGGTGATTGGGAGCTGAGCGGCAGTTACCCCACACGGCCACTTACAATATATGGAGCGGTTTCCTTCTGTATGTATTTGCTACATATGTGAGTGCTGACTGGTGATTGGTGGGGATATTGGTTATCGGACCCCCACTGATCAGAAATTGATGGACTACCCGAGGATCAGCCATCAATAATAATAAACAGTCTTGGTTTTGGCTGTTGGGGAGAGCATTAAAGGGGTTGTCTGCTGAAAATCCATACTAAGCCATGCTGCCGAGGGTGCGGGAAGACAACAAGTCAGCAATATATAACTACCTGTCCGACGCATCAACCAATGCCGATACCCGGGCTGCCTGCTCTCCGCTGCTGTCAGCGTTTTTAAAACCTCCAATGACGTGCCCCTCCCGCTGGAAATGGCCACTCAGCATAGAGTCTATGATCACCAGCCATTTTCTATGGGACTGAGCCGTCAATGGATATTATGAAAACACTGACAGCAGCGGAGAGTGGGCAGCAGTGGTGGATGTGCCGGACAGGTAGGTATATATTACTGACTTTTCCCCTGCACCCCCGGCAGCATGGCTAAGTGTGACTTTTTCCCGGACAACCCCTTAATATGGGGTAACCTGACCTCAGTCCCATAATCGGGGAGCAGTAGACGTTTCGTATCATCCTCAGCCTTGGTTCTGCCTGAGCTCCGTGAGACAAAGCAAAGCCCCTTCTTCTCCTGAATGATTTATTTATGAAATTGAATAAGTTATAAGTTGTATACGAGAAGTATAAAGGATAGAAACGCGTCGGCCAAAGGTGAGGGAGGCGCCATATATCATAGTTATGGGATGCCGCCTCTCTGCTATCTGTGGGGAGCAGAGATAATTTACTGGGAAAAATGGAGGAGTCAAAGGGCGGCAGTAATGCTGGGGGATGGCGGTAATGCTCCAAGTAACAGAATAGCAGTCCGGGGAGGTGAATGGATGGAGTGTGTGCCGGGAGACCCCAGGAGCAATGTCACAGGGGCCACAATATACAGGGTCTATGGGCGGGGGGGGGGGGGGGGGTAATAAATGGTGGCAGCTTCTTTACCACAACCAGGTGATAATCCAGTCCGACCTCCGCTCTTCTCCAGAGGTGAAACCTTTATTCTGGTGTCACTCCCAGAGACGAAGAGTGAGGGTGATAGCTCTTATATAAGGGGGGGGGGGGGGGGGGGGTCATAGCTCTTCTGTAAGGGGGTGACTGCTCTAATATAAAAAGGGTCACAGCTCTTATATAAGGGGTGATAGCTCTTATATAAGGGGGGGGGGGTCATAGCTTTTATATAAGGGGTGATAGCTCTTATATAAGGGGGGTCATAGCTTTTATATAAGGGGTGATAGCTCTTCTGTAAGGGGGTGACTGCTCTAATATAAGGGGGGTCATAGCTTTTATATAAGGGGTGATAGCTCTTCTGTAAGGGGGTGACTGCTCTTATATAAGGGAGGGTCATAGCTCTTATATAAGGGGTGATAGCTCTTCTGTAAGGGGGTGACTGCTCTTATATAAGGGGGGGTCACAGCTCTTATATAAGGGGTGATAGCTCTTCTGTAAGGGGGTGACTGCTCTTATAAAAGGGGGGGGGGGGTCACAGCTCTTATATAACCCTAACAAATCTACATTCTTGGACATCATGTTACTGGCTGAGATCTACACATCATGCAGAAGGAGCCATGAATGCAGAACGCTGAGGGCGCCTCCCGATCTCTGGGGTCTGGTAATAACATGCTAAGGAAATGTCTTACAATGAGTAACCAATGTTCTGCCCATACCTCTTTATACTCTCTCTCTCTCTCTCTCTCTCTCTCTATACACCTACACTCGCCCTCTTGAATGGGTTCTTACCAGACTCCGTTCACCACACAGAACATTCACACTTTATTAATCATCGCTGATAATTCTAAACATTTCTCTGTATTTCGCACCAGGAACAATAAAACCATCATAGAAGCCGATACTGGGTGAGTACTCCCCGAGGCTTCAGAAATCCCTTATAATAGGTTAATTGAGAAGTTATATGGAATACTGCCCCGAGGCTTCAGAAATCCCTTATAATGGGTGAGTGGAGGTGTTATATGGAATACTACCCCGAGGCTCCGGACATTACACTGGGGAAGCTGTCTGTGACACTAGTGCTGCAGCCTCTTCTGATGTCTATATATAATACATGTTACCATTAGAACAGACATTACACTGGGGGAGCTGTCTGTGTCACTAATGCTGCAGCCTCCCCTAATGTCTATGTAATACATGTTACCATTAGACAAGACATTACACTGGGGGAGCTGTCTGTGTCACTAGTGCTGCAGCCTCCCCTGATGTCTATATAATACATGTTACCATTAGAACATACATTACACTGTGGGAGCTGTCTGTGTCACTAGTGCTGCAGCCTCCCCTGATGTCTATATATTACATGTTACCATTAGAATATACATTACACTGTGGGAGCTGTCTGTGTCACTAGTGCTGCAGCCTCCTCTGATGTCTATATATTACACCTTACCATTAGAACAGACATTACACTGGGGGAGCTGTCTGTGTCACTAGTGCTGCAGCCTCCCCTGATGTCTATATAATACATGTTACCATTAGAACATACATTACACTGTGGGAGCTGTCTGTGTCACTAGTGCTGCAGCCTCCCCTGATGTCTATATAATACATGTTACCATTAGAATAGACATTACACTGGGGGGAGCAGTCTGTACCACTAGTGCTGCAGCCTCCCCTGATGTCTATGTAATACATGTTACAATTAAAATAGACATTACACTGGGGGAGCTGTCTGTGTCACTAGTGCTGCAGCCTCCTCTGATGTCTATATATTACATGTTACCATTAGAATATACATTACACTGTGGGAGCTGTCTGTGTCACTAGTGCTGCAGCCTCCTCTGATGTCTATATATTACATGTTACAATTAAAATAGACATTACACTGGGGGAAGCTGTCTGTGTCACTAGTGCTGCAGCCTCCCCTGATGTCTATAATACATATTACCATTAGAATAGACATTACACTGGGGGTGGGGGTGGAAGCTGTCTGTGTCACTAGTGCTGCAGTCTACAGTCTCCCCTGCTGTCTGTATATTACATGTTATAACCAGGATAACTGTCAATCACTGCTCATTATGCTACCCCGTGCCGTGGCTGCAGCACTACTTTCGCAGACAGCTTCCCCAATGTTTATTCTAATGCTTACATGCATCATATAGACATCAGGGGCTCATATGCTAGGATCGGGGCTTGGGCAGCCCTGCAGTTCCCAGCACAGCCATTGGTGGCAGCAGCGAGGCAGTAACAAGCTTTGCCAGAATACCCCTTTAAGTGTTATTGGAGATGTAATTCCTATTAGTTTACTATGATGTGACAATCCCCACAATCCTCCACATAACGCAGCTGCTGTAATATGAAGCCGCTTCTGCTCTCTTCCTGCTATGGAAATCCATTATGAGGACACGTCCGGCCGTTGCCCGGGGTCCAGCTCCGCTGCGCTCAGGCTGTGTTATTGCTTACAATGTTGTTAGAATTGTCAGTAATTGATGAGCGCCGGACGCCATAATAAAACACACGACGTCTGCACGGCCGCAGGAAGAGTCCCGTCTGCTGTGATAGAACGGCCGCATTAAGTCGGCAGTTAACTCCTTGCCCCCTGGTGGGCCCGGGCCGGGATGGCGGCTGCTGGGGGCATCGGGCCTGATTGCCGGCTGTTTGTACAGGTCACCGCCGGTTATATTGTCTCCATACAGGACGGATTTCTGTTCTACTAGAAGGTAAATTATCACAACGTGGCGGATTACGGTGATGACGGCAGCGCCCCCCCCCCCCGGGAGCAGGGAGTGGTACAGGGTAGCAGCCGCGCTATTCTAATAGGATATCCTGAGCGCTGTGACCCAGCAACGTCCAAGACAAGTGAATATGTGCAAGAATAATTCATGGTGGCAGCAGCCCGTGTACTTAAAGGGACGGCGTCATCAGAACATCAAATACTGATTAAAGGGATTGTTCACCAAAAAACTGGTGCTATAAAGTGCCAGAGATTTCTAATTTACTTCAATTAAAAAAACTCCAGTCTTCCAGTACTTATGAGCTGCTGTACGTCCTGCAGGAAGTGGTGTATTCTCTCCAGTCTGACACAGTGCTCTCTGCTGCCACCTCTGTCCATGTCAGGAACTGTCCAGAGCAGGAGAGGTTTTCTATGGGGATTCGCTGCTGCTCTGGACAGTTCCTGACATGGACAGAGGTGGCAGCAGAGAGCACTGTGTCAGACTGGAGAGAATACACCACTTAATGCAGGACGTACAGCAGCTCATAAGTACTGGAAGACTGGAGTTTTTTTAATTGAAGTAAATTACAAATCTCTGGCACTTTATGGCACCAGTTGATTTGAAAGGAAAAAAAATTGGCTAAAAACGCGGGGCAGCTCCTGTCTATTGTTGCCTATGTACACGGGGCGTATATATTAAAAAAGATCACTAAATTCTGATGAAATGGATCAGGGGAGCTGTCTGCCTCCATAATAATGGACAACACTATTATATAAAAGAAAATAGAAGCAGATGAGGGCTTTCTTCTAGAAGACTAAGTAGAGTTCCTCCATAACATTAGCAGCCATAGACTGATAACAGGGCCATGTCCTCTAACAGTGCAGCCTAAGTGCCTCTATGGCAGCGCCAACCAGTCACTGAATGAACAAGCCACAATGCCAACATAACCTGCCAGGAACATTACTACTAGAACAATACAACTGAGGTCGCCCCACAATACAGTGCCAGTTATCTATTCTAAGATAATAGGACGGAAGAAACTAAAAGGGCGGACTACATGGAGCAGGTGGTCTTTTCCTGCTATGTTCCTCTGCAGGGACCGCCCTTTTCTGTAGGTCGTTAACCATATATGGAATATAACTAAGACCTTATGACCTCTGGTATTAGCTCTGCCATTACACACTGTCACCAGCAGATGTCACTAGGGTACAAGGAACTTATTATACACTGCAATATACACACAGGTGACTAATGCTACGTTTACACGGAACGATTATCGTGCAAATTTGCACGATAACGATCGAATTCGAACGATAATCGTACGTGTAAACACAGCGAACGATCGAACGACGAGCGAGAAATCGTTCATTTTGATCTTTGAACATGTTCTAAAATCGTCGTTCGTAAAAAATTCGCAGATCGTTCCATGTAAACAGTCGTTCACCGATTTTAACTATGTGCGAGATAGGCTTAAGCGATCGCAAAACGAATTTTCCGTACGATATATCGCTCTGTCTAAACGCTGATTGTTATAAAAAAAATTGTTACTTCGTAATCGTTATTCGTACGATCTGGCGGATTATCGTGCACTATTAAGAGCGTGCAGTAACAGGATCACCAGGGGGAGAAATTAACTCTTTATGTGCTGATGTTTGGTGTCCTGGGCCCAGTTAAAGGGGTTATCTAGGATTAGAAGAACCTAGCTGCATTCTCCTGTAATCTGCACCACCCCAGTCCTCAGGTTATGTGTGGTATTACAACTCTGCTCAATTCATTTCAATGAACTGCAATACCACAAACAACCCAAGGACAAGCGTGGCGCTGTTTTCAGAAGAAGCAGCTAGATTTTTCTAATCCTGCACGACCCTTTTAAGACTAGAAACCCACATAGTAGGACACTGCTCTTACAGACATGGCAGAACTGATGTTATTTGACAACTGGTGCCATAAAGTAGATTTGTAATTTGCTTTTATTAAATAATCTCCAGTCTTCCAGTACTTATCAGCTGCTGTATGTCCTGCAGGAAGTGGTGTATTCTCTCCAGTCCGACACAGTGCTCTCTGCTGCCACCTCTGTCCATGTCAGGAACTGTCCAGAGCAGCAGCAAATCCCCATAGAAAACCTCTCCTGTTCTGGACAGTTCCTGACATGGACAGAGGTGGCAGCAGAGAGCACTGTGTCAGACTGGAGAGAATACACCACTTCCTGCAGGATATACAGCAGCTGATAAGTACTGGAAGACTGGAGATTTTTAATGGAACTAAATTACAAATCTCTGGCACTTTCTTGCACCAGTTCATTTGAATGGATTTTTTTTGGTGAGCTACCCCTTTAACAGATCACAAGAGACATGACACATTCAGCTCTGCTACATCTGTACATGGTGCACATAGAATTACTTTCATGATCTGATTACTCCTCTATTGGAGCAGATATAAGTGTAGCTATATGAGATATATTTATATAACAGTGTAGCTATATGATATATATATATAACAGTGTAGCTATATGATATATATATATAACAGTGTAGTTATATGACGGATATATATAACAGTGTAGCTATATGATATATATATATATAACAGTGTAGCTATATGATATATATATATATATATATATATATATATATATATAAAACAGTGTAGCTATATGATATATATATATTATATAACAGTGTAGCTATATGATATATAACAGTGTAGCTATATGATATATATATAACAGTGTAGCTATATGATATATATATAACAGTGTAGCTATATGATATATATAACAGTGTAGCTATATAATATATATATATATAACAGTGTAGCTATATGATATATATATATATATATATATATAACAGTGTAGCTATATGATATATATATAACAGTGTAGCTATATGATATAACAGTGTAGCTATATGATATATATATATATAACAGTGTAGCTATATGATATATATAACAGTGTAGCTATATAATATATATATATATAACAGTGTAGCTATATGATATATATATATATATATATAACAGTGTAGCTATATGATATATATATATAACAGAGTAGCTATATGATATATATATAACAGTGTAGCTATATGATATATATAACAGTGTAGCTATATGATATATATATATATAACAGTGTAGCTATATGACGGATATATATAACAGTGTAGCTATATGATATATATATATAACAGTGTAGCTATATGATATATATATATATATATAACAGTGTAGCTATATGATATATATATATATATATATATATAACAGTGTAGCTATATGATATATATATATAACAGTGTAGCTATATGATAGATAGATATATATATATATATATAACAGTGTAGCTATATGATATATATATATAACAGTGTAGCTATATGATATATATATATATATATATATATATATATATATATATATAACAGTGTAGCTATATGATATATATGTATATAACAGTGTAGTTATATGACGGGTCTTTAGCTCGGTGACTCCTCAGGGGTCAGGACCCTGATGAAACCTTCCAATATTCCTCCTGATATCCTGCAGAGTCTTGGCAATGTCTTCCACCTCTATCCTGGCTGTGTAACTATATACCGTGACGGAGGCCGGGAGGCTTGTTACACCCTCCGTTCCTCCAGTTATGTCTGTGTTTTCTAGTACTATGTGATCCCACTGTAATGATGGTCTCCTGCCGCGCACCTGCGCTAAAGCCTCATGTGTGCACATTATCCCGCATCCCTCTGACCCGGCAGCCCCGGTTTACACACTTGACAGCCGCAGGCATTAAATGGGTCATTGCTCTCCAGCCTGGACTCTCACGTAAGCCCCGGGGGAGCGCGGCAGACATAGATATATTGAGAGCCATAAGTGAGCACCGGGGAACTCAGTGCGCAGGATCCGGAGATGAACTGCGGCCTCTCTAATAGATTGGAGATGGGTAACCTGCTGCACATAGGGATATCTATTCATCAGACGTGATCTATCCGATCTGGAGGACATGCTTCATCCATAGCCCGGAATGGGGAGGAATTACACCGCTCTGCATCCTGTCCTGACCTCAAATGGTAAAAAAGAATGAAGGGGAACTCCAGTGAAAAATGTTTTCATTCAAATCACCTGGTGTCAGAAAGTTATATAGATTTGTAACTTACTTCGATTATAAAATCTTCAGTCTTCCAGTACTTATCAGCTGCTGTATGTGCTGCAGGAAGTGGTGTATTCTCTCCAGTCTGACACAGTGCTCTCTGCTGCCACCTCTGTCCATGTCAGGAACTGTCCAGAGCAGCAGCAAATCCACATAGAAAACCTCTCCTGCTCTGGACAGTTCCTGACATGGACAGAGGTGGCAGCAGAGAGCACTGTGTAAGACTGGAGAGAAGACACCACTTCCTGCAGGACATACAGCAGCTGATAAGTACTGGAAGACTTTAAATTTTTTAATTAAAATAAATAACACCAGTTGATTTAATTTTGATTTTTTTTTTGCTTGAGTATCCCCTTTAAGAAACCCCTTACAGCTCAGAGTGGGCTCACCAATGTGCGGTACCAGTGGTCATTTACTGCTACAATGTCAGACACATTGGGATTACTAAGAGCTGCCGATCAACAAGGTTTTTCCACTAACCATCTATGGGCGGTAACTACCCACTATTGGCCACTAACTGCCTACTGGTAGGAGCACCAATAGTGCAAGTTCTCCCACTTAATAAGATGAGAGGCGTCTGTAATTGACACCATATTAGACCTCAACTATGAGAGACAAAATGAGAAAACAAATCCCGAAAATCACATTGTCTGATTTTGTAAGAATTTATTTGCAAATTATGGTGGAAAATATTTCTGGCTCTCACAGACCTGTAACTTCTTCTTTAAGAGTCTCCTCTTTCCTCCACTCATTACCTGTAGTAATGGCCCCTGTTTAAACTTGTTATCAGTATAAAAAGACACCTGTGCACACCCTCAAACAGTCAGACTCCAAACTCCACTATGGTGAAGACCAAAGAGCTGTCAAAGGACACCAGAAACAAAATTGTAGCCCTGCACCAGGCTGGGAAGACTGAATCTGCAATAGGCAACCAGCTTGGAGTGAAGAAATCAACTGTGGGAGCAATAATTAGAAAATGGGGCTCCACGCAAAATCTCACCCCGTGGGGTCAAAATGATCACAAGAACGGTGAGCAAAAATCCCAGAACCATGCGGGGGGACCTAGAGAATGAAGTGCAGAGAGCTGGGAGCAATGTAACAAAGCCTACCATCAGTGAGACACTACGCCAGTGCCAGGGACTCTCCTGCAGTGCCAGACGGGTCCCACTGCCTAAGCCAGTACATGTCCGGGCCCGTCTGAAGTTTGCTAGAGAGCATTTTGATGATCCAGAAGAGTATTGGGAGAATGTCCTATGGTCTGATGAAACCAAAGTGGAACTGTTTGCTAGAAACACAACTTGTCGTGTTTGGAGGAAAAAGAATACTGAGTTGCATCCATCAAACACCATACCTACTGTAAAGCATGGGGGGGGGGAACATCAGGCTTTGGGGCTGTTTCTCTGCAAAGGGGCCAGGACGACTGATCCGGGTACATGAGAGAATGAATGGGGCCATGTATCGGGAGATCGCGAGTGCAAACCTCCTTCCATCAGCAAGGGCATTGAAGATGAAACGTGGCTGACAATGATCCAAAGCACACCGCCAGGGCAATGAAGGAGCGGCTTGGTAAGAAGCATTTCAAGGTCCTGGAGTGGCCGAGCCAGTCTCCACATCTCAACCCTATAGAAAACCTTTGGAGGGAGGTGAAAGTCCGTGTTGCCAAGCGACAGCCCCAAAACATCACTGCTCTAGAGGAGATCTGCATGGAGGAATGGGCCAACAGACCAACAACAGTGTGTGCCAACCTTGTGAGAACTTACAGAAAACATCTGACCTCTGTCATTGCCAACAAAGGATATATACTGGGGACATATATCTAACTACAAGGAGCACTCATCCTTACAAGGGGCACTCATCTACCTACTGGGGACATATATCTACCTACAAGGAGCACTCATCCTTACAAGGGGAACTCATCTACCTACAAGGGGAACTCATCTACCTACAAGGGGCATTCACCCACCTACAGGGGGCATATATCTACCTACAGGGGGCACTCACCTACCTACAAGGGGCATTCACCCACCTACAGGGGGCATATATCTACCTACAGGGGGCACTCACCCACCTACAGGGGGCATATATCTACCTACAGGGGGCACTCACCCACCTACAGGGGGCATATATCTACCTACAGGGGGCATATATCTACCTACAGGGTGCACTCACCCACCTACAGGGGGCATATATCTACCTACAGGGGGCACTCACCCACCTACAGGGGGCATATATCTGCTTACAGGCGGCTCCGCTCATAGAGTTGTGGACATTTTCTGTTCTCATCAGCTAATAAGCAGCGGTTCAGATATTTTGCGCCCGTCCTTAATGCGAGGGCCGTCTAGCCATTGTCTGGAAATAGCGATTACAAATCCATCTCTGTCCCTCCGGAAAATGGGAGAGGTATTTTGGTGCACATGAAATACTTTGTCTTCTTTATCAAACCATAAATCATAACTAAGATCCAAAAGCCAGAGCGGAAATCAGCGGAGAATCCTCCTGCGGCCTCCCCGCTCCCACGTGGCCTCCAGCGTCGCTGCTCATTTTTACTAATTTGGATGATGGAGTACAGAGCAGAACGCGGGCCGCTCCGCTCAGGATGGGGAATTAAGCATCTGGTGAGACGTCCCTCCAAAACTCGCCAAATAAGAGTCAGCTCCATGCATTATGGATGAGGATGTAGCAGAGCCGAGCTGGTGCTTTGTGGCAGGCAGCGGTTATCCCTGAAATAAATCCTTAGCATTCTACATAGGACTGCAAGCTGCGGCTGGATTTTCCTGGGATGTGCAGCTGTCAGGGCATACTGAGAGTTGTAGTTGTCATCAGCTATCCGCTATACATGTGAATGCCCGGAGCTGTGGGCACATCTTAGGTTACGGAGCTGTCAGATCACATAAGACATGAGGGTTATTATAGTATTACCTGTGTGCCAGATAACCAGGAGGCGCCGCTAACCCGATGGAGTCAGTGACGTGTGTGCGCGGCCGTCTATAAATAATCACAGCCATCTCCCTGGGTTACGTGTACGGGTCACAACACAGGGGACAAAGTCAGTGACGATTACACAGGAGCAGGTGAGGTTTATTACAGGCTGAAAACCACCAAGGTTTGACAAAAAAGAGAGTGCGTGCTTCCAGTAACAGCGCCACCCTGGTCCATAGGCATTGTCTGGTATTGCAGCTCCAATTAAATAGGGCTGAACTGTAATACACGAAACGGCCACTGGATGGGTGAGGCGCTATTTCTGGAAAATAAGTAGATTTTTTTTCTTCTTCTTAGTTTCATACAGTAAAAGGACATTGCTCTCTTCTCCTGACGCCATGGGAGGGGTTAGATAAAGGAAGGAAGGAAAACTGAACGGGTTCATTCTTTGGGAGGACAGCGGAATCTGCCTGACCATAGAATGGAGTCTATGGGACTGGCGGAAATTTAAGTGGGATCGCAGAGAGGGGGGGGGGGGGGGGGGGAGAGCGACAGGAACCCACAGGAAGTTATCTATGTGATTTCTGTAGTGGGGCAGGCCGAAGACTCTGTAGTGCGGCCCATTGAAATGTGTGGAGTAAAATCATAAAAAAAGGGAGCTAGGGGTGACTTATAATGGAGGGCAAAGGGATAATACAATCAATCCCTAAATCAGGCTGGTGGAAGCCACATTCCCTTCTATGGATTTTCCCGACCAAAAACATCAGTCAAACTGTTACAGCAATGGGTAGAAGGGCTACTGGAGAAGGTGGGAGGAAGGGGAGGCAGCTCTTTGAATTGGCAGTATACCAGCATTATAACATGGTAGGTGGGACCCTGTTACAGATCTCACATTGATGCAGAGGATCCTCCCGCTACGCCTCTGGGTATTGCTCGTTACACCTCTGGGTATTGCCCGTTACACCTCTGGGTATTGCCCATTACCCCTCTGGGTATTGCCCGTTACCCCTCTGGGTATTGCCCGTTACACCTCTGGGTATTGCCCGTT
>NC_091465.1:3849188-3854188 GCF_027789765.1 Dendropsophus ebraccatus | reverse complement strand
ACTAATAATAATAACAGTACACTACCACACTACTACTACTACTACTAATAATAACAGTACACTACCACACTACTACTACTAATAATAATAACAGTACACTACCACACTACTACTACTACTAATAATAACAGTACACTACCACACTACTACTACTAATAATAATAACAGTACACTACCACACTACTACTACTACTACTAATAATAATAACAGTACACTACCACACTACTACTACTACTACTACTACTAATAATAATAACAGTACACTACCACACTACTACTACTAAAAATAATAATAATAACAGTACACTACCACACTACTACTACTAATAATAATACTAATAATAATAACAGTACACTACCACACTACTACTACTAATAATAATAATAATAACAGTACACTACCACACTACTACTACTACTACTAATAATAATAATAACAGTACACTACCACACTACTACTACTACTACTAATAATAATAATAACAGTACACTACCACACTACTACTAATAATAATAATAATAACAGTACACTACCACACTACTACTACTACTAATAATAATAATAACAGTACACTACCACACTACTACTACTACTAATAATAATAATAACAGTACACTACCACACTACTACTACTACTAATAATAATAATAACAGTACACTACCACACTACTACTACTACTACTACTACTAATAATAATAATAGTACACTACCACACTACTACTACTACTACTACTACTAATAATAATAATAACAGTACACTACCACACTACTACTACTAATAATAATAATAATAACAGTACACTACCACACTACTACTACTACTAATAATAATAATAACAGTACACTACCACACTACTACTACTACTACTACTACTAATAATAATAATAGTACACTACCACACTACTACTACTAATAATAATAATAATAATAATAACAGTACACTACCACACTACTACTACTACTACTACTAATAATAATAATAACAGTACACTACCACACTACTACTACTACTAATAATAATAATAGTACACTACCACACTACTACTACTACTACTACTAATAATAATAATAGTACACTACCACACTACTACTACTAATAATAATAATAATAATAATAACAGTACACTACCACACTACTACTACTACTACTACTAATAATAATAATAACAGTACACTACCACACTACTACTACTACTAATAATAATAACAGTACACTACCACACTACTACTACTACTACTACTAATAATAATAACAGTACACTACTACCACACTACTACTACTACTAATAATAATAATAACAGTACACTACCACACTACTACTAATAATAATAATAATAATAACAGTACACTACCACACTACTACTACTACTACTACTAATAATAATAATAACAGTACACTACCACACTACTACTACTACTAATAATAATAATAACAGTACACTACTACCACACTACTACTAATAATAATAACAGTACACTACCACACTACTACTACTACTAATAATAATAATAACAGTACACTACCACACTACTACTACTACTAATAATAATAATAACAGTACACTACTACCACACTACTACTAATAATAATAACAGTACACTACCACACTACTACTACTACTAATAATAATAATAACAGTACACTACCACACTACTACTACTACTACTAATAATAATAATAATAACAGTACACTACCACACTACTACTACTACTACTACTAATAATAATAATAACAGTACACTACCACACTACTACTACTACTAATAATAATAATAACAGTACACTACCACACTACCACACTACTACTACTAATAATAATAATAACAGTACACTACCACACTACTACTACTACTACTAATAATAATAACAGTACACTACCACACTACTACTACTAATAATAATAATAATAATAATAACAGTACACTACCACACTACTACTACTACTACTAATAATAATAACAGTACACTACCACACTACTACTACTACTAATAATAATAACAGTACACTACCACACTACTACTACTACTAATAATAATAACAGTACACTACCACACTACTACTACTAATAATAATAACAGTACACTACCACACTACTACTACTACTAATAATAACAGTACACTACCACACTACTACTACTAATAATAATAACAGTACACTACCACACTACTACTACTACTACTAATAATAATAACAGTACACTACCACACTACTACTACTACTACTACTACTAATAATAATAACAGTACACTACCACACTACTACTACTAAAAATAATAATAATAACAGTACACTACCACACTACTACTACTAATAATAATACTAATAATAATAACAGTACACTACCACACTACTACTACTAATAATAATAATAATAACAGTACACTACCACACTACTACTACTACTACTAATAATAATAATAACAGTACACTACCACACTACTACTACTACTACTGTTACGGCCGCGGCGGCGTCCCGCGTTCCGGGCCGCCGCCGCGACCGCTACCTGCCCTATGCAGCAGCCGGTGTCCATAGTCGGGGACCCGGCGCTGCTGTCACCTCGGCCCCGGGGGGCGCCTCACCTCTCCACGCTCCTGTCTCCCGCTGTGCCGGCCGGCGCGCGCGTCCCCGCCTTCTAGGGCGCGCGCGCGCCGGCTGTCTCAGATTTAAAGGGGCAGTGCGCTCCTAATTGGTAGTTGCACCCAATCACTCCCCTATAAATCCCAGCATGCCCTGTCCTTAGTGTTGGAGCCTCTACATGCTTCCCATAGCGTTTGGCCCAGCTCCCTGTTGTTCCTGTGTCCTGTCCGTTACCTGGTCCCAAGTCCCTGTTCCTGAGTCCTGTCCGTTACCCGGTCCCTAGTCCCTGTTCCTGGTTCCTGTTTCCCTGTCACTCCATCTGTTCCTGCGTTCAGCCTGTCACGTGCGCTCTCACCTGCAGATCATTGCCAGTGCCATCTCCTGCCTACTGCTCCTGCCACGCCTCGCCTGCCGACACCAGCAACCAAGCCAGGGGTAGCGACCTGGGGGTCGCCTGCCGCAGCAAGTCCATCCCGCCTTGCGGCGGGCTCTGGTGAAAACCAGCGGCCCCTTAGACTCCGCTCCCTGGTGAGGTTTGTGCCATCGCTGGTGCCGGTCCAGTGGATCCACTACTCCGGGCGTTACAGTAGGCTCCAACCATGGATCCCGGCGAGGTGCCAGATCTCCGTGACGTCGCCAGAGTGGTCGCGCAACAGGCTCAACAAATCCAGAAACAGTCACAGCAGATCCAGCAACTCACTGCCGCCTTACAGCAGCAGACTACTGCCCAGCGCACACCATCTCCTGACGCTGCTTCTTCACTCCGACTGGCTCTCCCAAGCAAGTACTCTGGGGACTCTAAGTTGTGCAGAGGATTCCTGACTCAGTGCACCATGCACATTGAACTTTTGAGTAGTCAGTTTTCCACCGAGCGCTCTAAAGTGGCTTTCATCATCAGCCTATTAGAAGGTAGAGCCCTGGCCTGGGCCACGCCACTGTGGGACCGTGATGATCCTGTTGCTGCCAATCTCCGGGCCTTCCTATTCGAGTTTCGCTCCGTCTTTGAGGAACCTGCCCGTGCTTCTTCAGCCGAGACTGCTCTCCTCAACCTCTCTCAAGGCAGCTCCTCTGTTGGTGACTACGCCATCCAGTTCCGCACCCTGGCAGCTGAATTGGACTGGAACGAGGCCGCCCTATTGGCCACCTTCAAGAAGGGCCTGTCTAGTCGTGTGAGAGACGTGCTCGCTGCCCGAGACCTGCCTACCTCCCTGAACGAACTCATTCTACTGGCCACCCGAGTTGATACTCGTTTTTCGGAGAGGGAGGAGGAGGTTCGGCATGAACATTTACTAACCCGTTCCCGTCGCCATCCCCAGCTGGCGCCAGTTTTCCAGAATCCTGACCTTTCGATGTCCCAACCCTCTCCTGAGATTCCTATGCAGGTGGAACGGGCTCACCTGACGCCTGATGAAAGAATCCGGCGCCTGGAGCAGAATCTCTGTCTCTATTGCGGTGGTTCCGATCACTTCCGGCTGGGATGTCCCCTACGTCCCCAAACATCCGGAAAATGCTCGCACCTAGGTCCGGTGGGACAGGTGTCCCTAGGTGTGAATGCCACCATTCCAAGTCTGTCTATGCCAGTTTCCATCCGGACTCCCTCAGGACAAAATCATCAGACTACTGCCTTCCTCGATTCTGGGTCAGCAGGCAGTTTTATTGCGGCAACATTGGTCCAAAGATGGCGGCTACCCGTGACCCGACTAGCCAGGCCCCTGACTATCTCCTCGGTCACAGGCGAAATTCTTACCGACCGCGTGTACTACCAGACCGCATCTTTAGTCCTCCAGGTGGGTCCTTCACATCAAGAAGAGATATCCTTCTACGTCCTGCCCCATTCTTCCCCCGCGGTCCTCCTGGGACTCCCGTGGCTACAAAAACATGCCCCTCAGGTGGACTGGAGAACCGGGGAGATTCTCAGTTGGGGTCAGGACTGTTCCCACCAGTGTCTCAAGTCACCTCAGACCAAGTGTATTATGTCATTTCCTGTCCCGGCCAAGCCTCTATCCGGCCTACCGGCAGAAGACCAAGACTCGGCGGATGCCTTCTCTGCCGAGGTGTACCCTCTCCCCGTACCCAAGACTAAGGTCGTATCCTCTCACCACCGGAAGAACTTACAGAAGGTCCCTTGCCACGTTATACCGCCTGATCGCCTAGTACCAGTCGTCACCTCCACTCTTCAGAGAGTACCCCCCGGAAAGACTCATGTTCACCCTGCGCTTCGAAGAGGTATTTTGAACTGGGGACATTCCTCGTTGGAGGCCGGGCACCCGGGAGTCCGTAAGACCGGCCAACGGATCTCTCGCCACTACTGGTGGCCCAGCCTATCCCAAGATGTCAAAGACTTTGTGGCTTCCTGTGCCATTTGCAGGCAAGAAAGAGGGGGAGGCCAAAGGGGGGGGGTACTGTTACGGCCG